>NW_025368948.1:0-2404 GCF_016433145.1 Gracilinanus agilis | reverse complement strand
AAATGTAAGTTGATAGACTATAGCAACGGTAGGCAACCTTTTTGGCCGTGAGAGACATAAGCGCCTGCAGAAGGAGGAGGATGGAGGCGGAAGGTGCTGGAATATGGGGCAGGGGCTGAAGGGCCCCCTGGGACACATCCTGGGGTTCTACCCAGACTGGCCAGTTGGGAGGTAGAGCCAGATATGGCTCGAGAGCCATACGTTGCCAACCCCTGGACTATAGGAACACTTTGATGCGTGTAATTTTAGTGATTTGATAGGGTTAAGTAGACAATCTAAATCTCTTATTGTTAATTTCAGATGAAGCATAAGAAAGACATATTTATTTGCCATTCTAAAAAAGTGGAAGTCAAAGAAGAATCCCCAAGAGATCTCTATTTGTAAATGATAATTATATTACTTGGATCAGTTCTAAAATGTTACAAAATCTCCTGGAAGAAATTCATAATGATGGAAAAGAATTTAATCTAGTTTTATACACAGGAGAAAAACATGAAACATGAAAAACAAAAGCAAAGACAAAAATCAAACAAGAGGATGAGCAGTAATTTTTGTCCACCCTACCATATGTTGGCATCAATGAGGTCTTTACCCAGGAAGAATCCTAGTTCTTCTGAAATACAAGTGCCAATACTCCTCTCAGTTCTGGAATGGGACCAATGTCTCTGCTTCCCAGAGGTTCTTTCTGCCTGGAATTCCTGTACATGTCTACACATGGGCAATACAACAGGGTCCAGTGCTTAGTGACTGCTCAGGAGATGTCTAATAATTTCCTTTTGACCGATATACTCTATCTCCTTTATTGTCTCAGGTCCTAGCTTCCCAAACTGCTTCTTTTTCTATTCCAAAATGTCTCCAAGATCCACAGATGATATTGTTGCTGAGTGATCTCAGGCATATCATCCACCTCATTTTCATAGACACAGCTTACAAACCACCTATGTTACAATGGCAGAAAAAAAGTCTCATTCAAAACTTTTGTTTGTTCTGCTACTCCAGAATTCAATTTGATGCATTATTTTTTAAAGTTGTTTGAGGAGAATTTTGGCAAGTTGGGTTGGATTGCTCCCTCTACTCAGCAATCTTGGCTCTGCCTATCAAGAGGAATTTTTAAGGAGATATTTCTAATATCCTTGTAATAATGAAATCTTTTCTGCAATGGAAAAGTCCATTATTTTGATTCGTATAATATGAAATCTGTCCTGAATAGTCATCTACCTAAAAGTTCTTCCTTGAAAGTAAATTTTAGGCAAAATAATTTCTGAATTTCAATTTTGGAGAAAAACACATTGAAAAAATTCTCATGATGTGTTATTATTAAATTTCTGGGCTTATGTGAAATATTTTAAATTTATTTTTTTACTACAAAATATTTTCTCTCTTCCATTTTAATTTAAACTTGCTTGGGAGAATGAAAGCTTCTAAAATAAACCTTTTAAAGGCACTTTAAAAATTATCATGAACAGGGCAGCTGGGTAGCTCAGTGGAGTGAGAGGCCTAGAGACAGGAGGTCCTAGGTTCAAACACGGCCTCAGCCACTTCCCAGCTATGTGACCCGGGGCAGGTCACTTGACCCCCATTGCCCACCCTTACCACTCTTCCACCTATGAGACAATACACCGAAAGTACAAGGGTTTAAAAAAATTATCATGAACATTTAGGATAATTTGTGGCTAATTAAATATATTTCCTTCGGTCAAAGATTATGCATCAAATTTAGGTTGAGTCAGAATCCTAATATGAATGGTTAGAATGGTATTTTCTGCCCAAATTTCTTCCTTCATTTTCATGATAAAAATATAGATGTAAAAAAATAAAATTTTGAAATATACTAAAAACTATGGGAAAGATAATTTGTAGAATTGAGTATACCCAGGTACAATACTTTTAAAAATAATTTTCATGTGGTTTCTTGGGAAAAAATGTTATTGTGAGAATAAGGGTCAGCAGAAAATATAATATGGTGTCAGGTAACTTGAAACTTTAGAAACAACTGAGATATGACATTTTTGGGCTTTGCAAAGGCCTGTTCTATCTACCTAGAAGAATAAAGCATCTACTAAGATGCCCCTATCTTTATATTTAATGAGTATTTAACATTTCCAAGGTGACAAGAAAATAAGTTGAGAGGGGGAGTATATTTATAGATGCAAGCAATTATAATGTAAACTGAAGGATAGTATCATATTATTCATTGTCATTTCAAAAGAGGGAGAATTATTCTGAAGAGACATATCTCTTTTCTCCTTATTTAAATTCTTCCATTAATTAGAAGTTAATAAAATTTTATGGTTTCAGGTGCCTTTTTATCCTCTTAAAATAATTGAGGACCTAAATATCTTTTATTTTTGTTGATATCACATTAGAAATTAATATATAAGATTTACATAAATATGTATTATAT
>NW_025368947.1:0-2955 GCF_016433145.1 Gracilinanus agilis | reverse complement strand
GTAAATTAATTTGGGTAGAATGGTCATTTTTATTATGTTAGCTCATCCTACCCATGAGCAATCAATGGTTTTCCAATTGTTTAGATCTAGTTTTAATTGTTTGGAAAGTGTTTTGTAGTTGTTTTCATATAATTCCTGTGTTTGTTTTGGTAGATAGATTCCTAAGTATTTTATATTGTCTAGGGTGATTTTAAATGGTGTTTCTCTTTCTACCTCTTGCTGCTCTAATGTGTTGGAAATATATAGAAATGCTGATGATTTATGTGCATTTATTTTGTATCCTGCAACTCTGCTAAAGTTATTAATTATTTCTACAAGCTTCTTAGTTGATTCTCTAGGATTTTTTAAGTAGACCATCATATCATCTGCAAAGAGTGATAGCTTAGTCTCCTTGTTGTCTATTTTGATACCTTCAATTTCTTTTTCTTCTCTAATTGCTACTGCTAGAGAATCTACTTTTTTCATAGGAGGAGTAATAAGCTCCATCATTTTTTAGCCTACCTTAAATTTTAGCTCTTTTAGTGAGGAAGGAATGTCTTTCTCACTCTTAGTCATCAGTCTAGTGTAATTTGGGTCTTAAGTGTGGGTGTTTGCATAAGGCTGTCTTCATTTGCAAAATGATTTCTGACTGTTCCACACTAGCATAAGAGTTGGTGAGATCTTGGGAGAGGAGGGCTTCTGGCTTCAATAGAGTACACACACAGATCCAGACTATACAGAAAGAGTTTCCAGGAGGAAGAGAAAGCCTTGAGAAGAAGCTAAGGAAGAAATAAGGCCTCAAGCATGTCCTAGTTTTGGCTTGCTACCCTAGATACTTCAGAGAATCTCCTCTTGGGTGAGATTAGGAATTCTTAATTGGTCTGAAATATTTTGCTTTTAAAAGGAGAAACTGGGGGCAGCTCAGTGGATTGAGAGTCAGACGGGAGATCCTAGATTCGAATCCAGCCTCAGACACTTCCCAGCTGTGTGACCCTGGGCAAGTCACTTGACCCCCATTGCCCACCTTTACCACTCTTCCACCAAGGAACCAATACACAGAAGTTAAGGGTTTAAAAAATAAATAATAAATAATAAATAAAAGGAGAAATTATTCGTATTGGGAATTGCTTGTTATATCCTAATCTGTGAAACTACTTTTGTTTTAAGTTTGGATAGATATATTTATTATTTGCTTTTGCAATGGTCAGGAATTTTATGAGAAGAGAGTCAGCCTTTCAGATATAGGTTGGGCACTCCTTCCCCTTTAAGGAATAGTGAACAGTAGGGTAGCATTAGCCTAAAAATTATTTTCCCTAGACTAGCAATATTTAGGGATACAAATACATATAATTCTAGCCCACTGTGAAGAGAGTAGAGTTGTCAGGTCACAGCCTCTATCTCCTACTCCCCTCTTGGCAAGAAGTAAAATCTCCTTTGAAAAAAGTTAAGATTCTAGAATTTTATGTTCATATCTTTCTCTGAATTACATTTAAAGAACCCTATAAACTATACATGACCTACATGAAAAACACACACATTACACTAGGAAAAATTCCTTAATGGCTTTCTCCCATGAAAGTTTAGTTCCCAGATTCTTATATCTGTATAACTTTTCTCTCCAGGAGAGTTAAGGCCTCCAGGGCCCAAGCTCTTCTGGAATCCAGAAAATTAGATCAGCTAAAAAATGCCCTCAGTCCATTTAATATGTTATGGGATCTATGCCCCTCCCCTCAATAGGAACAATGACTCTGTCCCAAGCCTCTAAATTTGGATTAGGAAATCTCATTTTATTTATATCAGTTCCTGGTGGACAAGCAGCATGATGTAGTGGATAGAGAACTGTCCTTAGAACTATGAAGATCTAGTTTCAAGTCCTTTATCTTATACATAATGACCTATGAGTCAGAGCAATTAAAATTACCTCTTAATCCTTTAGGCAACTCTTTTTTGAAATCCTTTAATTCTGTCTTCAAATCAATGTTGATTCCAAGGGAGAAGAGCAGTAAGGTCTATACAACTGGGATTAGGTAAATTACCTGAATTAGCTAGGAAGTATCTGAGGCCAGCTTTGAACATAGGCCCTCCTCCCTTAGGCAACTTTTTAAGACTTTTTCTAATGTACAAAAAAGATAACTGACCTGCATTTTTTATAGGTAAAATTTCATCATCTGTGAAATCCTTTTTTCAATGAAATTTGGTCCAATCCTACTTATCTAGTTCCTCACTGTCAAAATTCTTTAAAAATCATTTTTAGGGGAATTTTGGGAAGATGGTGGCTTAGATGGAGCAAATCTTAAGACCTCCACACCCCTTCCACATGCAGATAGAAAACAATGTGCTTCGAAAAGAAAGAGGACCAAATCTAAAAACAGGACAGAGCAAGGGGATCCAACTGCTGGACAGTTCAAGAGGTACACCAAGAAAAAGGTTTGAATTCTTGAACTGTCCGATCTGAGGGTATAGAAGGGAAGTCCCAGGACACCTCCCCCAAGCACTGTGTGGAGTCTCTAGTGGCCCTTGAAATCTCCGGGTGGGTGGGGTCACTGGTCTGGAGAAAGGACCTTTCTGGCTCCAGACTCTGGGAGTTGAACACAGGAACAACCGGGGAGGTGGCTGGAGGAGAAAGCCAGAGAAACACAGAAAAAAACGCTCAGAAGATGGCTGCTTAGATAGAGCCAAACCTCAGACAACCTGGCCTTACCACACCAAGATAGAGAACAAAGGGCTTCAAGAAGAAAGAAAACCAGGTCAAACAGCAGGACTGGGCAAGGGACATGAATATGCAATTTTCAGATAAAGAAATCAAAAGTATCAATAAGCACATGAGAAAGTGTTCTAAATATCTAATAATTAGAGAAATGCAAATCAAAACAACTCTGACTGGCTAAAATGACAGCAGGGGAGAGTAATGAATGTTGGAGGGGATGTGGTAAAATTGGGACATTAATGCACTGCTGGTAGCGTTATGAATTGATC
>NW_025368946.1:0-1775 GCF_016433145.1 Gracilinanus agilis | reverse complement strand
TTATAATATAATTTAATATATTTGAATTTACATTTAATTTAATCTTATCAATTTTAAATCTAAATTTCATCTATATTGATTTGGAGCATTTCCTCATGTGACTATAGTTTAAATTTCTTTATCTAAGAACTGCTTATTCATAGCTCTGACCATTTATCAACTGGGGAATGTTTTGTATTCTTATAAATTTGGCCTACATCTCTATATATTTGAGAAATGATGCATTTGTGAGAGACACTTGTTAAAAATGTTTTCCCCAATTGGTTTTTTCCCTTCTATTCTTGGTTGCATTCATTTTACTTATACAGAAACCTTTTAATTAAATATAATCAAAATTACTAATTTCACTTATCATAATATTCTCTATATTTTGTTTAGTTATAAATTCTTCTCTTATCCATAGGTCTGACAGGTAAATATTTCCATGTTCCCCAAATGTGTTAATGCTATCCCCCCTTCATTTCTAGGTCAAGTATTCAATTTGACTTCATCTTGGTATATGGTGTGAGATGATGGCCTATGCCTAGTTTCTGCCATATTGTTTTCTAGTTTTCCCAACAGTTTTTGTCAAATTATAAATTCTTCCCCCCCAAGAGCTTGGATCTTTGGGTTTATTGAACACTAGATTATTATGATCAGTAACTGTCGTGTGGTGATTTCCTAACCTATTCCACTGATTCATTACTCTTTTTCCTTAGCCAATACCATATTGTTTTTATTCAAGGTATAGTTTGAGATCTGGGATGGATAAGCTTCCTTTATATTTTATTTCAAAACGATGATCTGGGACAATTCTGAAGGACATATGACAAGGAATGCTATTCATCTCCAGAGAAAGAAATGCTAGAGGTAAATGCAGAACAAAGAATTTTGTCTATGTTTTTATATGGGTATTCTCTTACAACAATGACCATTATGGAAGTATGTTTTGCATCAAATTGCTTAACATCTCTGAGAGGGAGAAAGGAGGGGACGGAAGGACAAAATTTGGATCTTATAATTTTGGAAATCTGGAATCTGTTTCTTTTTCAGTGTGATTCTGAGAAACCAAACTCCTTTAGCTTCTCTTGCCTTTCAATCTCTGGGGAACTCTTTAGATCTCATTGTCTATGATCTCCATCACTATTCTACTTCAGCTACTCAGAATAAAAGGTACACCATAGGCTCATTTCCCTTGTGGTAAAATGTGGCCCTTTGAATTCCTACAATTCTTCCAGCAAACCTGTGCTGTCCTTGTTTCCCAAATTGTTTAGGGTTGTCACACATAAAATGACACAGATTCATTCTTAATTTGGATATTTATTGAACAGTAATTTATTAGTCCACAGAGAGAGATCCCATTCTCTATCCAGGCAGTACAGTGAGGGTGAGGGTGGAGAGGGGGAAAGAAGAGGAACAAATTAGCTCAATATTTGAGGGGCAATTTTGGGGGCCTGAAATGATTGGGGTCTTTGCCACTCCTGCCCCATTCGTTTGCAAATCGGTCTGCCATAAGATCCTCCATGTCTCTGCCTCTGATTCGCCCATTGTAGAATTCTCGAGCATTACTGGAAAATAGGAAGACAGAAAAGAGTTAGGTCGACAGATCAAAATCCAAAATCCTACTCTGGGCAACTAACCTTCTTTGGATTCTTCACCTTCCTTTGTTATGGTTGGGGTATGAGCTATGACAGAAGTATATCTATACAGAGAATCAGAGTGGCATCAAGGAGACAGGACCAAACTCCAACTTGTGAGGATCTGGTTTTATATCCTCAGGTTAGTGTTTGCTATTT
>NW_025368945.1:0-3467 GCF_016433145.1 Gracilinanus agilis | reverse complement strand
ATATATATATATATATATTTCTCCTTCTGAGAATGATAGGTTTATATCTTTTGCCCATTTGTCAATTTGGAAGTACCTTGTATTTTTATAGATTTGATATAATTTTCTATATACTAGAAATGAAGCCTTTGTCCAAGAGACTTGCTATAAATATTTTTCCATGGTATGTTTTTTATGTTGAATCTTGGCTACATTGATTTTGTTTGTGCAGAAATGTTTTAATTAATGTAGGTAAAGTCATCCATTTTATACCTTATAATATTGTTTGTGTGTCTTATTTGGATCTAAATTCTTCCTTTATCAATAGGTCTGATGGGTAAACTGTTTGAGACCTCACTTTTTTTATAGTATCACCTTTTATTTTTAAATCATGTACGTATTTTTACTTTCCCTTGGTATATGGAATACATTGTTCATCTATGCCTATGTTTTTCAGTTTTCTTATCAGTTTTTGTCAGAATATGAGTTCTATCTTTGGATCTTCGGCTTTATCAAACACTAGCTTACTATAGTCTTTTATGTTTGCGTATTGAGTGTCTAATCTGTTCTGTTGGCCCTCAGCTCTATTTCTTAGCCAGTACAAGATTGTTTTTATAGTTGCCAGTTTATAAAATATTTTGAGGTTCAGTATAGACAAACCATCCTCTTTTTTTTTTCATAATTTTTCTTGACATTCTAGTTCTTCTATCCTTCCAGATGATTTTTCCCTATATCTTCAAGCTGTATGAAATAGTTTTTAGTAGTTTGATTAGCATAGCACTGAATAAATACTTTATGAAGATTTTCTATTTTTATTATATTGATTTCTCCTACCCATGAGCAATGAATATTTTTCCAGTTGTTTTGATCTGACTTTATTTGTAGGAAAAGTGTTTTGTAATTGTGATCATATAGTTTCTGAGTTTGTCTTCACAGGTATATTCCCAGGCATTTCATATTGCTGCCTGTCATTTATTATAACAGAGTAATATCCATCCCAATCATATACCACAACCTGTTCAGCTATTCTCTAATTAATGTGCATCCCCTCATTTCCATTGAGAACTGCCAACACAAAAAAAGAGATGCTATATTTGTGGATAAATAAGTTTTTCCCTTTCCTTTGATCGCTTTGGGAAACAGACCTAGTAGTGAGTAGTATTGCTGGATGAAAGGGTATGTACAGCTTTGCATATACTTTAGGCATAGTTCCAAATTGTTCTCCAAAATGGAGGAACTAATTCACAGCACCACACTAATACACTAGTATCCCAATTTTCCCACATCTACCAGGAAAAGCTTTCTATACATTATTTTTAAACAAATTCAAACAGAGTTTAACAGATGGACCAGAGGAGATAAATAGCAGAGGTAAATGAATAGCAGAGGTAAAGTGGAGTGAGATACACTGACAATTAGAACAGTGGAGATACCAAATAGAGACAGAGTAACAAAGCTAAGAGACAAAATGCAGAGCAGAGATGTGATATGAATAGGAATTAGCAGAGTACAACATAATAAAGAAGTACTGACAGTCCTATTGCATTAGAGATAGTCTAGCACACATGTGCTCTAGACATCCAGGTCCCCTACATGTGTGCTTTTTGGAGGTATGTTCCAGAATCAAGAGTTTCTTTCAGGTATTTTATTGCCTAATATACTCTGAAATTGTGTTCTTTATGTACGTGCTTTCCATGTGTACTCCATACTTGTGTACCTTTACTCAGTGGTAGCATGGTAATTTGTAGTAGAAAGTAACCCATGCATGACTGGGGATACTATTTGAAACTATCATTTTTTGTGATTATGTCTTATTTGAATTAATGTGCCTTTGGTTGGTAAAACTAAGCAATTCAAGGGAGATTGTGAATTTTGGTTTTAAGTAGATACTGACCCATAAAATTTCTTAAATATAGGATAGCTTTTTCTGTGGGGCATAATTACAAGAGGGCATATCCAATATGTTCCAAAGGATAGCGAGAGATATATCTTAGGAAATTCAGGCAAAAAAGGCTTAAGTTGAATTAGCTTCATCATTTCTCATCTCCATATTTTGAAATGATCTGTCTGAATTTTGTGACAATACAAAGTCACATTTATAGTACATTGAGATATGATATATAACTCTTGTTCTCTGCATTGCCTTTTCCAGAAATAGCTACATCCACATCAGATAGCCACATCCAGAAAAATAGAAATTAGAAAAAAATGCCAAGGAGTTATAGACTTCTGAACTGCTTCAAGGAGCCTAATCTACTATACTTCCATTTATTCTTTCTTCTCATCAAGGAAGGGCTAGTGAGAAGATACAGAACACTATGTAGTCTGTTGTCTACCTATAAATATCCTGGATATAAGTACATTTAGTCCTGGTTGTCTTCTCTTAATTGTTGGGAGTCTCCTGGGCCAGATTTCAATAATACCCTCCCCTCTCAAGATCAACTGAACAGTCTTCTCCTAAATATGTTGACAAGTCATTTCCTCACAGGTCCAAATATTGATTTCTCATAAAATGAAAGATTAACTTTATTCAACTCAAATACCACACTTTATTTAAGGCTCAGTTCCTTATGCCTAGTAAATCAAAGATTTTCAATATTTAGAAGGGGTTATCTCAAACCATGCTCATTTGTTCCTGTAATTAATGTTTATTGATCATGGAAATGAGAAATGTAAAATACTTTTTGATAAAAAATTTTGAGACACTGGCCATGAAATAAAACTCATCCACCTGCTCTCTGGTTTTAAATGGCATCTTTGAGCAACATTCGAATAATTCTCATCATCATCAATTTAGTCCTGGGCATCAGTGTAGATACCAGGACCCTGGAGGTCATCTGGTATATCATTTTACAAATGAAAAAACTGAGGTGAAGAGAAATGAAGTACTATGCTCAGGATCAAAAAAGTAGTGATAAAATGCATCATCAAACCTAGATCTCAGATATAGAGGCAGTGTGATAAAATGAACTTGGGGAGAACTAACTTTGAGATACTGTCATATAAATGACAAAACAGATAAGAAAACTGAGGAATAATTAGAGAAGAAACAGAAGAAAGTACCAAAAGTATGAGACTATTAAGGAGAAGAGAGTGGTCAATAATATCAAAAGTGGAAGATAGTTTATAAAAATCTAAACATCAATCAATAATCATTTAATAAATGTCTTCTATTTGTCAGGTACTATGTTTAGCACTGGGAATACAAGGAGAGGCAAAAGAGGCCCCACTCTCAAGGAACTCACATTTTACTGGGAGAGACAAATCTCAAATAAATGTATACAGATGAGCAATATATAGGATAAATAGGAAAGAGTTAATTAAAAATAAAGCATAATTGGGAAAGGTTTCCTTTAGATATCATTTTATTTGGGATGTAAAGGAAATTAGAAACAAAGGAAGGAAAATAAAGGAAGGAAAATAAAGAAAGTAAAGAAAGGAAGGAAGGAAGGAAAGAAGGAAGGAAGGAAGGAAGGAAGGAAGGAAGG
>NW_025368944.1:0-9958 GCF_016433145.1 Gracilinanus agilis | reverse complement strand
AGAACCTTCCACATCATGTTTGCCAACCTCTACATAGTAATCCCACCCGCCCTCAACCCTATTGTCTATGGAGTGAAGACAAAGCAAATAAGAGACAAGGTCATCATCTTGTTCTCTCCAAAAGGAACCCAGTGACCTGTAACTGTGAATCAGGAGGAGTGATTAAGGAGCTGCTAGTAAGAAACTTCATTGCAGAATAGCCATTTATTAGTTGTTTGATACTACCTGATAATATGAGCTTTCAGTCACAGAACATTTTAAATTTTCTCTCAGACTGCAGATTCCCCAGAGGAAGAGATTACAACTAATCCAATTCAGTTTAGTTTAACAATCTTCTTTTATTCATCTAGGCAGGTGCTCCACAGCACAGGACCAAGAACATAATAAAGATCCAGTGAATTATATGCTAAATCCTTCTAGAGCAAATAAATAAACAAGCAAACAAACGAATGAATGAATGAATGATTGATATTGACTGAATTGTGGAACATCAGAAGTGTCAAATCTTTTCTTGCAGAATTTCAAATTGCATGGTGATGCTTTGATAGGAACAAATGACCACAAAGAACCCAGAATTAGCAAAAACTGAAAAATGAGAAGTAATCCAACTCTTTCTTGGGCTCTATTTCTTCCTCCTGGCTGTGGCCATTTCCTAGCTCTGGGATCTTCCTTCTCTTTATTTTTTTAAACATTTATTAATATTCGTTTTTAATATGGTTACATGATTCATGCTCCTACTTTCCCCTTCACCCCCCACACCCCCTTCCACCCATGCTGACGCCTATTTCCACTGGTTTTATCATGTGTCATTGATCAAGACCTATTTCCAAATTGTTGATAGTTGCACTGGTGTGGTAGTTTCGAGTCTACATCCCCAATCATATCCACCTCAACCCATGTGTTCAAGCAGTTGTTTTTCTTCTATGCTTCCTCTCCTGCAGTCCTTCCTCTGAATGTGGGTAGCTTTCTTTACCATAAATCCTTCAGAACTGTCCTGTGTCATTGCATTGCTGCTAGTACAGAAGTCCATTACATTTGATTTTACCATAGTATATCAGTCTCTGTGTACAATGTTCTTCTGGCTCTGCTCTTCTCACTCTGCATCAATTCCTGGAGGTCTTTCCAGTTCACCTGGAACTCCTCCAGTTTATTATTCCTTTGAGCTCAATAGTATTCCATCACCAGCATATACCACAATTTGTTCAGCCATTCCCCAATTGAAGGGCATACCCTCCTTTTCCAATTTTTTGTCACCACAAAAAGTGCAGCTATAAATATTTTCGTACAAGTCTGTTTATCTAGGATCTCTTTTGGGGTACAAACCCAACAATGGTATGGCTGGATCAAAAGGCAGGCATTCTTTTATAGCCCTTTGAGCATGATTCCAAATTGCCAGCCAGAATGGCTGGATCATTTCACAGCTCCACCAGCAATGCATCAATGTCCCAATTTTGCCACATCCCCTCCAACATTCATTACTCTCCCCTTCTTTCATTTTAGCCAATCTGCTAGGTGTGAGGTGATACCTCAGAGTTGTTTTGATTTGCATTTCTCTAATTATTAGAGATTTGGAACACTTTCTCATATACTTATTGATATTTTTTATTTCTTTACCTGAAAATTGCCTATTCATGTCTCTTGCCCATTTATCAATTGGGGAATGGCTTGATTTTTTATACAATTGATTTAACTCCTTGTATATTTGAGTAATTAGAGTTCTATATTCTTTCCTTTAGTGCTCATCCATTCTAATCTCTCAAGTTTACCTTTATACAGATGCCTCTTAATCTCTTATCTCTTGCCTTGATATCACATTTGAGTTCCAATATCAGAGCTTAGTTTCTGACAAGATATCGTATTAGAAGCATGTCGTGTGAATTCAAGATAAATTGTACCCCCTTATTCCATTTGAAAAACCATTCTTGGTAGATAATAGCCCCACTCTTTAAGTGGCAATGCATGTGAACCATGGGAGAACTCCAGAGATCTGTGTGGTTATCTGGTATACTGACATGGTGTCCTGGAATATGGAAGGGGCTGGCAGAAGTTCCCATTCAATGGGTGGTGTGTTCACAAGCCAAGACTCAGACCTGGGCTGAGTTGAAGCACGTCTCATCAGAGAGTCTCAGAAGGAATAGTGAAAACTGGATTTATAAGGGGACACAAGAAGTCCTCCCTCTCTCTTGTTGGTCATTTCCTGCTCTCTCTCCTTTCTCTGGAGTGTTTTACCATTTGGCACGTAAAAACTTGAGCTGATCTTGGAGCTCAAGCTGGAGAAGTATGAAAGTAGTTCTTAGTTAAACATAGCCATGTAATCATGTGATCTTTTACTCTCTCTCTGACCTTTACTAATAAATAATTATAAATTAATATAGAGTCTCTAGATAATTTTTATCATAATATTGTCATTGTAGCAATTGGACAAACTCTGGATTAATAGTAAACAAACAAAACCCTGAAACCTGTACTAAATGCCTAATTCTACTAGTTATTATCTTAGCAGTCTTACATAAGTCCACGAAATATTTTGGGTCTATTAAAATAGGGGTTAGACTAGATGAATCCAAATGTTATCTATAATTCACTAATTTTCTTTAAAAGAGAGAAAGGACCCTTGTATACCAAAAAATTTACTATAAATTATTTTTATAAAAGTAAAAAATCAGAAACTCATGGGGTTTTCATCAAATGAGGAATGACTGAACAAATTGCAATATATGAATTTAATGGACTATCTTATGATTGGTTTGTGCAATAAAAAATGTTTTCAGAGAATTCTGAGGTTTTCATGAAATGATATTAAGAAATTTGAGCAAAACTTGGAGAATAATTAACACAATAAAAACATCATTGTGAAGACAAATAGTTTTGAAGCCCCTAAGAACTCTGATTAATGCAATGACAAAATATTATTCCAGAGTATTGAAAATGAAGTATGATAATCCCTTCTTGACAGAGAAGTAGATTCAGGATGTAGAATAATTTAATAGTAATAATAATAATAATAATAATAATAACTTTAAAAATAATCAAAATAAATGTTATCCCCATTTGGATTTTTTATAGCTATAAACTCATTAAGTCTAAAAATAAATATCATATGTTCCAAAAAATCTTCCTCTTATTCTCAGCTTCTTAATGTCTATCACCCACTCAATTGGAAATTGAAATGGAATGGCAATGGAAAATCTGGAAGCAGCCTTAATGTACAGCTGCTTTGGCTCTCTTTGCCATCCTATGTTCCCCATCTCATAAATCCCATAGTAACATTTAAAATAGATTTTATTTACGAGTGGAATTGTGCATTGGCTAAAGGGGGATAGGGGGGTTTGAGGGAGAGGGAAAGAACACGAAATATGTAACTAGGAGAAATAAATAAATAAATAAAAATTAAAAATAAATAAATTTATTGAAAAAATATCTTTGGTTTACATTAACTACATTTCCTACTGTATTCTTCATCCTACATCATCCCGTAGAGTCATGTCTTATGATATAAAAAAGAATAATAAATAGCATTTATGTAGCATCTACTCTGCCAAGGACTATGCTAAGCACTTTATAAATATTCTTTCATTTGTTCCTCACAACAACCCTGGAAGTCATATGCCATTATTACCTCCATTTTATAGTAAAAAAAAAACAAAAAACCTAAGGTAAACAAAGGTTAAGTGACTTGGCCATGGTTATACAGTGAGTAAATATATATCTGAGGGGGGATTTTACTTCAAGTTTTCTAACGCCATGTCCAATACTCTCCACCGTACCACCTAGCTGCCTCCTAACCAAAATAAATCAACAGATTTAGAAAGTGTGATGACATATACAATGTTCCATACCCAGTGACCCCTCATCTGCAAAGAAAGGGAAGATGTCTCCTTGTATCTGTTATTTGAGGACAAACTCAGTCATCATATCTTCATAGATTTTAGTTTTCATTACTATTGGAATCCTTACAGGATTGTAACCATGATGTACTTTGCGTTTCCAGTTCTACTCCTTTCTGAATAAGTTCATATCAATGTTTCTATTTTTGTGGTTATTGTTTTGTATAACAGATAACAATCCATTATATTAATTTTTCACACTTTGTTTAGCCTACAATTCTACAGTTGATGGGCACCTATTCTATTTCTCATTATTTGCTGCCACTAAAAGTGCTGCCATAAATATATTGGAGTTTTTTGTTTTGTTATTGACTTTTTAAAGATGTATGCCTGGCAGTAGAATCTCTGTGGGTTAGAGTGTATATATATTTTAATCATTTTATTTGCATTTTTTGCATAACTGAAAAGTTTCACAAAATAGGTGTACCAATTCACAGCTCCACTACTAAATCTTTCGTATGCCTCTCTTTTCCTCCAATGTTGGTTATTTCCACTTACCATCATTCCCCCCCCAAAAAAAAATTTGATAGTGTGAGGTAAAACCTCATATTTGTCTCTGGTTTGTATTTCTCTTATTAGTTGTGATTTGGAGAATTAGAAAGATGTGTGTGGTTCATGGAGAGAGCTCTTAAAGACTCAGATGCATCCTGATCACAATGAAGCTTCATGGGAGAATTTCAGGAAAGAAATAAATGCATATTGATATAAATTCAAATCTATTATCATTTAATAGGCAGGAATAAAATTAAATTGCATGAATTTTTAGAAAACATGTTCATGTAATTAGTATGTAATATCAAGTTGGGAGGCATCACCAGATGGGTCAACTTATTGCTGGACTACAAAATTGGGATTTGAAAAAAATTCAACACTTAGAAATAACTGTCCAAAACTAATGATATATACTTTACTAGAGATAGGCATGCATTCCAGGAAAGAAATTGACCATCGAAGGACAGAGAATAATTGCTTTAATTTCAGTTTATATGAAAAGACAAGGACTTTAGTGTGCTATAAGCTAATATGAGCCAGTAGTAAAACACATAAATCAAAGAAACTAAAGTGATTTGGGAGTTAGTTAATGGAGGAATAGTGTCTAGGTGAATTTGAATAATGGTTCAAAAGTCTTAAGCATTTGTTAAGTTGAAGCATTGATAGTATCTAGATTCATCTACTTTCCCTATTTTTTTCTGTTTTTTCTACCAAGACCCACCCTAACAAGACATTTTGACCAAGCACTTTATCACCTCATGGCTGAATTACGATATAGTTTCTTTATTTGTTCTCTCCCTGCCTCTAGTTTCTCCCCTCTAAACTATACTGCAAATGCTACCAGAATAAACTCTTTACTTATGGTATATCACCTCTATGCCAACCAATTCTTTAAGATTTCCTTAGGCTATTTCTATTTTCCTTTCTACCACAATCTCATCTTCCCCAGTTCCCTTTCACAAGACCTCTGCTCTAACCACATTGGTTTATTTCCTTAAAAAAAAAAAAAAAAAAGATTTATTCCTTCATGACTCAAAGATTTTTAGCTTTTGAATATTCTTCCCTTTTCTTTTTACCTTCCCTTTCCTGCACATTTAGAGGCCCAGGACATATCTGTCTTCATCTGAGAAGTATTTCTCCTGTTCTAAGTCACATATCACTCATCTGTCTTATTTTCATCCTTGTCTTATTGGAATTCAAATAAATAAGAAAAACAGTATGGAGAGATCGCTAGGGTTGGAATCAGGAAGATGTTATTTATTTATTAACTTTGACTCAAATACTCTGTTGTTTTTTTTTTTTTGTATTTTCCTCTCCCTCCTTAAAATGAAGGGGATTACTTTTTTTAATTTTTTTTTAAATTTTGAATATTTTCCCATAGTTACATGTTTCATGTTCTTTCCCTCTCCTCCAAACCCCCCTAGTCCCACTTAGCTGTTGCACAATTCTACTGGGTTTTACATGTATCATTGATTAAGACCTAATTCCATATTATTGATAGTTGGACTAGAGTTATTGTTTAGTGTCTACATCCCCGGTAATATCTGAAGGGGATTATTCTTGATAGGTTGATTTTGCTTCAAACCCTTTCAGAAACGTCCATCTGGTATGTATATATTATAGGCGGGAGTTCATTGAAAGCCAGGATATGTCTTCTCATATTTCCAATGGCAGATTTTTTAGGTCTGGAGTCACCGAGGAAATTCCGTTATTGCGCTTGATTCAACAATATGCTGTAGGAGAACTTAATTCATTTTTCTTGCCATTATAACAAAGTGAACATGATATATATAATTCTGCCACTACAATAGCATACACCATCTGGGAAATATGGAGATACCTATTTTGACTTAGAATAATTTTTTCTAGCCATATATCCCCCCATACTAGTGAAATGGATTTTCTTTAGTCAAAATATATGACTACATTTGATCTCATCAAATTCACTAACATCAAATTTGGCTCAACCTTCTAGATGTTTAGCATATATTTAGGCTTCTGATTCTGTCTGATGTGTTATCCATGTCTCCCAGTTTTGTTTCATCTGAAAATTTGAATAAAGATGGATCTATAGCTTTATGTAAGTCATTGATTAAAAAATGTTAATCAACCCAGGGCTGTATACAGATCCCTAGGTTCCTCTACTAGAGACCCACTTAATGTTGACATAGTCCTTTGAATGTCTTACTCTTTCGATCTAGTCATTCAACCTGTCTGTTGTATTCGCTAGAAGTCTAGCCTAGATTTCTCCATCTTATTATAAAAGTAGCAAAAGAGACAATGTGAAATGTTTGGTTAAAATCTAGGTAGATATTTTAGCAACATTCTTTGGATCTACCATTCCAATAACCAAGTCAAGGGAAATTTACCATTACGTGATCTTGATATTCTTGATTTGAATCATAGTCTTCTGATTCTGAATCAACTACTCTTTCCATCATACTATATTGATTCTACTTCATTCTCTACTTAGCAGTTTCTATCTGTATATGCTAAAGGGTATTCTTGAGAAAAATTTCATGCAAAGGCATATTTACAAAGTTAGATGGTTGTGAGTCTGAACTTACTTTTGCACTTGATAACCTGCATTGAGAGATAAGAAGAATGACATACTTTTCATTACATTTCATTATCAGTGATTATAGTTTTGGACTCTGAAACCTAAGTCATGAATGCTTACTTTACTTGTAACCTGTATGAATTTGAGCAAGTCACCTAATTTCTCATGGTCTCTTTTCATTCATCAATAAAATGGGGAAGGCAAACAAGATGGTCTCTAAAGTGATTCTGGCTTTCGAGGTGTAAATATAAACATCCTGTGATTGAAAAAATCATAGTGGATGATTGTTTAGCACAGAATATTTTGTTTTTACATTTTAAATGTTTAATTTAAAAAATATTTTGCTTTTAAATTTCAATAAAAATATGGGATTCACCAATTTTCAGAGTCATTCTAGAAGACAGAAATATTGTAAGGGACTGGAGGTGGGTTGAAGGTACTGAGAATTCTCCCCTTTTTTACCCCTGAAACTTCCTGAGGTTGCTATTTCCCATCACATTGTTTACCTTTGGAAACAAAATCTTTTGATCCTAGCCACAGTAAATGATACACATAATATATTGCTTAGTTCTGGATATAACGCAGATTTGGTACCAAAAAAATGGATTTATATGATCACAATTGCAGTACCATCTTGCACAAGAGCCCCCCCAAACCATCTAATGTTAGATGCACTTTTTTAGGTCAATGTGTTTTCTTGCCCTAGACCTTCTGTTCTAGGAGGAAATGATAATTTAAAATGAAAGATGTTTAATCAAAACACTTGATGATTTAACTTGACATAATAGTAAAAAAGGTGACCAGATCCCATGATGTTCCAATAATCAGTGCATTTTTAAAATTATTATAGTATGTTCTATGCACACAGTAATATGCTTTATATTATGGAGGTCGCCAGGGAATGAAGAGACACATTTAGGGAGCACATGTGGTCAAGAATTACATATGGAGGGACACAATACATATAGGAAACAAGCATAGCCAGGAAACACAATACAGATCTGTTGATGTCATTGTGTGACTCTGCTGGGCAACTCTTACTCCCTTTTGTTCTTCTTGGCTGAGCTATTGTGACAACTCTTTGCTGTCCTCTGCTGTTCTTCAGCTTTGATGTACAACATGGCTTCTAATTTTTTTTTACACAATTGACATTTTTCTCTATAAGGTCACTGAAAATCTTTAAATTGTCAAATCATACAGTCTGTCCCAGACCTGAAACTTTCTCAATTCTCTATGGCATGTGACTTGAGTAGAAAGTAGGATGGATCAGAAGTAAATTGGACCTGAGTTCATATGCTATCTCATACATTTACTAGCTTTTGTGAGTCTAAATAGGATACTTAACCTTTCTGCGTCTCCATTTCCTTATCTATAAAATAAGGATATTAATCTTGAGGACTCTATGGTTCCTTTTAGTTCTAAAACTCTAATTCTAGGAGCCTAAAATCCTTTTTCTCTGACAGTAATTCCATGGGGTTTTTGCTTGTTTATTTGTTTTTGGATTTTGGTACTGTTTCATATCACCTACCGAGTCATTTATTAGACCATCAAAATCTAGGAACCATGAACATTTTGCCTTCTATACTGGCCTTGTCATCTCTACCAAATAGAAACAACAATTTTCCAGATTGATAGGGACACCAACTGAGGGGACTTAAAACAGGAATTATATTAATATCAAATGACATTTGGGTTATTCTTTTGATCATTCTCTTCAGCTGCTCTCTGCTGCTGGAACTCCTTATTGATGGAGTCCAATGAGAGATAATGCTGTAAGGTGAGAAATGTTAGAACAATTATGTGGCACCATGCTGGCCTTAAAGTCAGGAGGATCTGAGCACAAATCCAGATTCAGATATTTAGTAATTGTATAATCCTGGGCAACTGACTTAAACTATGTTTGCTTTAATTTCTTCATCTGCAAAATATTAATAACATATCTCCCAGGGCTGTTGTGAGGATCAAATAAGATAATGGTCAAAGCACTTAGTATAGTGCCTTGTATACAGTAAGCACTATATTATTATTATTATCATCATCATCATCATCATCATCATCATTATCTCCTCTTCTGTGAGGCCATGTGAAAGGATTTTGACACTTGGCCTAATAACTTATTTTCTGTTTTAGGTGAAGGGATTAGAATCTCAAATCCTATGAGTGTTGAAAAATCAAGAAAGAGATCTTGAACTCCCTAAATCGGTTCTTTGCAGGCAGTTCATCATCAGAAGAAAAAAAAAGGAGTGATTTTTCAGAATGACCTTTGGGACCCAGCCCAGTGATGGTTGAGAGAAGGACTCATCTGGCAGTTACAAATGGCAGTGGGACAAATTTTATATAGGAACTGAGCTACGTTTAAGTCCACTGTCATATATACCAAGGCTGTATAGGAGAGAATATGTTCTAAATTGTTGGGGAAAATGTTTTTATACTTGTTATTGCTGCATCTTCAAAGGAAATATCCCTTTGTAAGAGCTAATTGATATTAAGTGCTTACATGGAACTGTAATCTGTAAACTAGTCACTGGCACCTAACAGAAAGGGAAATAAATCTAGATGAAGCTCCTATTGATCAAAAAACATTCTACAACCTCTTAAAGTCCTCTAGAACCTGACAGGACAAATGAATAGATCTTTATCTGGGAGAGTGGACCAACGCATATTTACTACATCTCTGTTTTCAAAATACTTGATGTGGTGAATGACAAAGAGTAGGCATTTCTTAAAAGGTATGTTTAAAGAGTAAATATACAGTTATCCCTTCCACATTGCAATTTCCTCATTTGGTTTTGCTATATTATGGGTTCAGAGTAAGAAACTAAATGGGAATTTTGGGGGGAGTTTTGTGGAAGCCACAGATGACACACAAAAGCCAGCAGATGACTCAGAAAAAGTTTAGAAACTCAGAAATGCAAAAAACATGCACCATATAATATTACTATATTTTGTCTTTTAATACCATAAATGTGCACAATTTTTTAAAAAGTTAAAATAGTTAAAATTTGCAGAAACATAAAAG
>NW_025368943.1:0-2948 GCF_016433145.1 Gracilinanus agilis | reverse complement strand
ATGGGGTCCTAAGTCTTGCTGCTCTCAGGAACAGGTCCCGGAGCTGCCAATGACTCTATGGGTGCCTCAAACTTGCTCTATTTCTTTTTAGCTGGCTTCGGAGCTATAGATGAGTGTGGAGGGGGTGGGGGTGGGGTGGTTGCTCAGCCTGCGATTTCGTGAGGGCTGTTTCACCCCTTTATAGCATGGAAATGCCTCGATTCCACGTACCTTCCATGCTGTGCCCTGTTGTGGGGGTTCCTCCGTTCTTCTGGACTTGTTTTTATGTCCCCTTGAGGAGTTTTGTGTGTTTCGGTCAGGAGAGTTTAAGAACTGCTTCTTACTCTGCCACCATCTTAACCCGGAAAACTAAAATATATTTTAAATTTGTTAGTGTTCCAATTTGCAATTTTATGAATTATTATATGAACACTATAATTATAATCAAATTGGCCCTCATTATAGGAAGGCAATCATTCCATTCATTCTTAATCACTTTACTATCCCAGTCTACACCATGGCTATTCTAGATCTTCCCAACTTGAAGCCAAAGTTATGTGTATATATGTGTGTATATTTGTATGCATATATCATTTTGATATAAACTTCCCCTTCTACCTTCTTCCTAATCTGATACCTCTCATGCATGTTTTCCCATTCTCTCATTCATTCCTATATTGGAAAAGAAGATGTCTCTTCTCTACCAAAATTAACTTCTCCATTTGTACACTAGATCATAAGGAGCATGCTAACTCCTGAAGACTGTACTACCTGCTCACACACTCTCTTCCATTCTCTTTCTCTTCTTTAAACTAATTCATATATATTCTTTCTTGTTACCTATTAATACTCATAAATCTCTGCCAACTTGAAAAACGAAAAGGAAACTCATTTTTTCCCCAACATTTCTACTCTTATACCATGTGTTTGTTCTTATTTCTTTACTCTTTACTCACTACTACATACTGTCTGATGCAGCTATTCTGATCTACATTCTATTCCAGAAATGGAAAAGAACATTGCATTTTCCATTCTCTTCCTTAAGACTAACTTTATGCCTGGAGTGCTCTCCCTCCTTTTATCTGCCTCAGTTTCCTTGGAGTTTTTGAAACTAGTTCTGATTGCAATTTATCCATGAGGTCTTTCTTGTTCCACCTGGCTTCTATTGTATTCCTTTCTAAGATTACTCTCTCATTTCTGTATATATCACATATTATGTATGCAAATCATTATTTATATGTTGTTTCCTTCCATTAGAGTATAAGCTTCTTATAAGAAGAGACTTTTTTTTAATCCACAGTGCTTACTTAGCACAATGTCTGGCACATAATGTTGGTTGACTGACCTTGTTTGAGATTTTCAACTATGAATTTGGTATATGAAATACTTATTCACTGAAAATTACACAAACTGAAAGATTTAACAAACATTTTAGATGTCTAAATTATTAAATCACGAATAAGATTAAGTTTTTATATATCAAAATGGAATTGGTAATCTTTCTCTCTCTCTGGATTTGTTTTTTACTATTTTTAGATACTGGATATGGCACTCTGTGTTACTGGGATACTTTCCCACTGATTCTGTCATGGAAATTTCATTACTCCCTCTCTGAAATTGTTAGTCTTGAAAGAGTAATCAGATTAATTTATTTTAAAATAAAATTATTTTTATTTTATTTTTATTAATATCAATATGTATATATTGGAAATACTTGTATGAATGTATATTTATATATACACACATATACATACATATGTAAGTATGTATTTATGTAAATATATATCTCTTTAAGGATATACTGGTTTTCCACTAATCTGAGAAAGTCTAATTGCTACTGGATGAACATTTAATATGAATAAGATAGAAAACTAATTTCATTTATTTCAAGAAGCATTTGCATTCATTTGTCAAGGTTACACTTTTGTTTTCTTTCTTTTCAAGAAATTATATTACCTTTCATAAACATCATTATGGTAGCCTGACAAGGACAAAATTTGACATTTCAAATTCATTGACTATTTTGTTAAAGTTGCCTAAAATATTTTTGTAGCCATTTTTTTCTCCATACCACATAGTCTCTGTTTTATAAATTTTCATTTCAACTAGTAATTTTAACAATGAATTGCTCCTCATAGATTTATTACCACATAGGCATATGTGGAAGTGAGAATCTAATCATTTAAAAAGATAACAAAAGCACAGAATCACAGTATCCCTGAATTGAATAGTAAATGGCAACTACTCAATCACATTGTTACATTTGCTATGATTTGAAATGAAAAATTAACTACCTTATTAAACTTTGATTATCAGAGAGATGTTGAAGACTTTGTACTTTCAAAATATCATTTCCAAAGGGAATAGTAAGATAATGCCTATTCAGGTACCTACCTATAGACTCGGCAGTCTCCCTATCAACAGATGTGAAGAAAAATGAATCCTTTTTAAAGTTGAAGAAGTTGCCCTGAGTCTTTGATTATAATGAAGCTTGCATCATTTTCTTTGATGAAAGCCTGGTCATTACTGTATTTGCAGACAATGAAGATGAGAAACAACCCTAATGAAGCATTAATTAGCAGGCTTTTCCCAACTCCAATAGGTGTAACTTAATGACATTAAGCATATGTTAGCCAAAGCTGTGGTAGTTTCAGCAATTAATGTAAAAATCATCTCTTAATCACCACCCAAAGCCATCTGGAGGTCTAGTTTAAAAGTAATTTGAGGTTTTCAATTTATAGATTCCATAGATGACAAGTATTACTCTATGGGAACAGTGAAAAGGATTAAGGATCCATCATAGGGATAGGTTACTAAAATATAAAATTCATTTCATGTGAGTCAAGTTCTCTGACGCTTGTCCTTTCCATATACTAAAATTTTTTTTAAAAAAAGAAACAAAAATTTTCTCCTATTTCTTTAATTTTTTTTCTTTCCCCTCCCCACATTTATATATATATATATATATA
>NW_025368942.1:0-1345 GCF_016433145.1 Gracilinanus agilis | reverse complement strand
TATATATATATTTTTTTCTTCTTTGAAAAAGTATCAGAATTATCAATGATCTGTCCATTTAAAGTGAGCTGAGTGAACTGCAAATGTGGGAGCCAGACTTTCAGGCTGAATGATTCACAGGGACTCGGGATTATAATGGGAACTTCTAACTTTAGCATGGAAATTGGTTAATTAGAGGATATTACAGGAATATCCTAGTAATTTCCTCTGAATCACTGCTATATTTCTCCTTAAGGAGGTGTGAAAGCTCCTTGACACAGCTGACTCTACTAATAGATGAATTCAATGCCAACTCTAATCCCTACTTAGACATAGTAAGAAGCTGATTTTGATCTCATGGCTCAAATTTGAGATGTGAATTTGGCGCCATAATTTATATGATTAGAGATTACCCTGGTTTACTGAGAATGTAAGTGACTTGTTCAGGACCACACAGCCAATACAGGCAAGATTTGAAACTAGATTCTTCCCAACTCCAAGTCCAGACTTCCATCCCCTAATTGGGGAGGGGAATGAAATTGGGGAAGAGTAAGTAAGCATTTATTCAATATGTCAACTTCTATGCTAACTGCTTTACAAATATCATTTCATTAGATCCTCACAACAACCCTGTCAGGCAAGTACTATTACTATCCTGATTTTTCAATAGAATAAGTTAATATAGAAAGAAGTTAAGTAACTTGTCCAGAGTCACAAAACTAGTAAATATTTGAAGCTGGATTTGAACTTAATTTTTCTTGGCTCTATTCCAGGCATTTTACATATTATTTTACCTGCTTGCAGGGCTAAGAAGTGATTTCTTATTTCCCATGAAATGACAAATTCCCAGTTCTGACTTGCCTTACCCCAATGATTGATAGCTCCTCCTGGGTTAGAAGTCTCCTCTGTTCTTAACTTCTCTACATACTCCCATTCTTATCTATTCCAGTCTGAGTTTCCTTACTCCCTACTGAACCTCATATGAAGACTTCTCTTCATGAATCTCCAATTTCCATCTATTTTTCTCCACTTTCCCCCCTAATGCAGTCTCTTAACCCCCAAGGATGATCTGCTTGCTTTGTTGCATTCCTGTTCCCTCCTGAATGTCTCCATTGCAGCTGTGCCTCTGATTCTTTTGTATTATTTCTTTGACTTTACAAAATCTTTTTCAGATAGAAGGAGGACTCTGTCAGCTCTATAGCTTATATCTAGTCTAATATATCTACAAGGATACATCTACAAGGATAACTAGGAAAACTTTTAGAATTTTAAAATCTACATTTTGAACTGACTCTGTTGCCAAATACCTTGCATTAACATATATATGTGTATATATGTTAATATATATATATATATATATATATAT
>NW_025368941.1:0-1098 GCF_016433145.1 Gracilinanus agilis | reverse complement strand
TTTTCATCTTATCCCCTTTCATAAATTCTTACAGAAGAGGCAATGGAGAATACAAAATCTTTGAGAGAGGAAGGATATCACTTTTATCTCATATTCCCAGGGCCTGAAACATAGTACATGTTTGATAAGTAGTTGCTAAACTGTGTGACCCTGGGCAAGTCACTTAGAGCCCTTACTGCTCTTCTGCCTTTGGACTAATCTGTAGTATCTATTCTAAGACAGAAGGTAATAATTATAAAAAATGACAAATAGCTGTTGAAATGAATTATTAATAGGCTGTAAGTGTGCTCTGAATGATGCCTTCAAGTTTTGACATTCATGAAAGTCCAGATGAAATCATAGCATTGCAAATTTAAAAGGAGGAGGAACATTAAGGATTATTATATAGTCCAGCCGCCTTATTTTCACAAATGAAGAAACAGGCAGATTGAGGTGAGTTGAATTGTCCAAGGTCACTCTGCATTAAATACCATGGCCAACATTTAAACCCGGGTCCCCAGAGGCCAAATCCAGGGTGCCTTTCCCACTCTCCCATCCTTCAAAACTTTAGATGCTATAAGGGAGGGATTTGAACCCAGGGCTCACCTGATTCCTAGCCCAATTCTTTGGGCTTTCCCACCCTTTCTCCAATGTCATGCTGCCTCTCTCATCAGTAGACATGTAGTAAGCTGCCTTGACCAGAACACTGGGACTGCTGTTTTTTCAAACCCTTACCTTCTGTCTTAGAATCAATACTAAGCATGGGTTCCAAGGTAGAGTAATAAGGGCTAAGAAATTGGGGTCAAGTGATTTTCCCACAGTTCCACCGTGAGGAAGTGTCTGAGGTCAAATTTGAACCCAGGACCTCCTGACTCTCAGCCTGCCTCCCAGCTGCCCCTCAAATGCTATTTTGAAGCAATGGTCTTACATATCCAGATTCTGAATAATCCCTTCTGCAGCAGCAGGCCCTGTCATCAGAAATCACAATGACCATTTCCCTCTATTAGCCATCACTAATGGAAGGACAGCTCCTGTGTATATACTCAGACTTGGTAAGAAGGCCCCAGGCTTTGTAGAGTCAGGCTCCAGAGAGATAGAGAGAACAGAAAGAGAGAGAGA
>NW_025368940.1:0-1402 GCF_016433145.1 Gracilinanus agilis | reverse complement strand
TTTCTACCAGAATGCCTATCAAATAGTAGACAGCTGAGACATACTTGTTGAATATTGATAGACATAGTATCATGAATAAAATCTTATTCTATAATTTTTATTTGTTAAAATTTTCCTGCCCATACAGAAGTTAAATATTAAGAAAAAACTTTTAGTAACTATTCTAATGACTGACTTGAGTCACTAATCTCTTTTTCCAAGTCAATTTAGCTTCTCAGAATTTATGTGCATTATATTAGTTTAGTCAAAAAGTCAGTGAAATTGGGGTGAGCAAGTCATGATACCATAAGACTCTCTTGGGGAAAATAGTATAACAACCTGAGATTAACTAGGCATCAGGTTTAAGGGACTTTTTAAATAAAATCCAGAGGAAAGTAAATCCATGCATTACATTATTTTAGACTTTCTCATCTCCAAAATGTTAAATATTTCCAAGTGCTTTTTGATTAAAGCCCATGGGTTTGCATATTGATTTGTATTAGACATATTTGAAATCCTTAATCAGCTTCAGTACTATCATTATACTTGCTTTTCTCTTTATTTGGAAGAGTTTGTTCTATCTTAGACCACTTGGTGGTGCTGATGGATAAGTTAAAAAAAAAAAAACAGATTCTGTCCAGGTCGGTATTTCTAAGATGGGTGGTTATGGTGAGTTAAATAAAATTAGAGAAAGGACAGCTTCATTCACCTCTGTCATTACCAATTTTTCGTTTCTCTTTCTGACACAAAGAGTTTAAATTAGGCAGAATGGTTACTCCTGATAGCTTGGATTCTTGATAACTAGCACAGGGAACACAGATCTTTAACAAAAATTTCATGGCCCTGGAGATAGACAATTAATGAGGCTATTATTTTCATTTTAAAATGGCCCCAGCTGCAGAATGAGAGATTGCTACAGTTACATTCTTTACTGTCATCCTTTCCAAAGAATTTTATTACTCATCTTTATTTTTCTTTTTTTTTTCTTTTAATTATATTTTATAGCTATCATGATGACCTCTGGATGGTTTAATATTATCCTTGATGAGAGTGCAAGTATTTCAACATGTAAAACCTTTTTTTATACAGAAATAAACAATAAATATGTTCATTAATTTCAGTTCTTCTTCCTTTAGTTAAATGATGGATTATCTTCACATAGAGAGATACTCTAAGACGCCAGTGCCCTTTACTATTTATAAATACAGTTAAAACTTTCCCTTTCAAAAGGTATTACTTTCTCAAGAGCAAGCTGTGTTAAAGATGTAAATAGTTTCTTAAAGTTTATTTTTTTTACTTAGCTCAGCTTCAAGTTTTAAATTTTAAAACATTTATACAATTTATGCAATTTTTATGAGACATGCATCCTGATTGTTTTCTCCACACAAACACTGGAGATGAATTATATAGAATATATATATAT
>NW_025368939.1:0-2822 GCF_016433145.1 Gracilinanus agilis | reverse complement strand
GGGGGAGGTTTGGATTTTTGTTTTCCCTCCTCTGTTGTCTGGATTTTCTCTGTGTAGAAGTTGTTGAGTGTTCCAGAGTTTCTCTTGATAGTCTTTTTCTTCTGGACTTCCTTATTGCTGGCCATTGTTAGCCCCGCCCCTTTTCCGCTTTGTCTTTGCTCTCTGGGTCTGCCTGGGCCTTGCAAGCTTGGGGGGGGGGCTCCGGTCTCTTTGTCCTCAGGGTCAAGCCTCCTGGTAGTTACCAGTCTGTCCCTCTGCCCAAGGTTCCTTCAGCAGTCTTTGGGGCTGCTTCCACTGCCTCGCTGGGTCTGCACCGGGTCCTCACTGGAGGTCCAAGCCTGGGCTGGAGATCGCTATTCAAGCCTAGGGCACTGCCTTTGACTGTGCAGATTCTCTTAGGGCACTGCCTTCACCCCTGCAGAAGGTAGTGAAAGTCCATGGGCTGGAGATCTT
The DNA here is from genome assembly GCF_016433145.1 of Gracilinanus agilis. NCBI lineage: Eukaryota > Metazoa > Chordata > Mammalia > Didelphimorphia > Didelphidae > Gracilinanus > Gracilinanus agilis. The sequence goes on along the minus strand of NW_025368939.1, from coordinate 2,369 downwards.
TATTCGCACCTGAGGCGATGCCTTCAGTGCTTGGGAAAGGCTGTGTTTTAGGGGCCTTTGTCCCAGCCCCAGGCGGTGCCTTCACTCACGTGGATGCTCGGGGAAAGTCCATGAGTGCCCCCAGCCACCTGGGGTCCCTCGTCTTACTGCACACAGGTACAAGCCCTGGGGCTGCCAGTGATGATCCAGTTGCCCCAGTCCTGTTTACCCACTTGTGCATTGGCGTTGTGATAGGTGTGCTGTTGGGTGAGGTCGGGGAGGGGCTTCTTCCTCTCGCGTTTTAGTGAGAGCTGTTTCACCCCTTTATAGCGTGGAAATGCCCCGATTCTGCGTACCTTCAATGCTGCGCCCTGTTGTGGGGTTCCTTTGTTCCTCTGGACTCGTTTTTATTTCCCCTTGAGGAGTCCTGTATGCTTTGGTCAGGAGAGATCGAGCACCTGCTCCTTACACTGCCGCCATCTTACCCCTACTTCCATTTTAAGTGTATGTGTTTTCAACTCTCTTTTATATGTTTCAGGCAAAAGTACTATTGCCCACTGCCCTTACACCTTTCACCATGTTTTTTTCTCCCCTTTCCACATTGATGTATTCCTTTTACCCTCACTTTTGTTTTCCCTCATCAAATGCTCACAAAAGAATCATTCTATCCTTAATCTACCCTCCTTTGAAAGCTTCTGAAGGGACACTTGTTTCTTTCCCCCCATAGAGTGCCAACTCTACCCAACAGCTCAAATAGCTCTGCTCTTCTCAGTAGGAAAAAGTGCTTGAAAGTCCACTATTTTACTGAAGTTCCATTTTCCCCATAGGATAATATTCAGTCTTACAGCTAAAGTATAGATTCTTTGGACTTTTGAAATACTGTATTACGAATAATAACAGCTAGCCTTTCAATGCTAACCACTTAACAAATATTATCTCATTTGATCCTCACAACAACCCTGTGAGGCAAATGTTATTACTATCCTCATTTTACAGTTGAGGAAGCTCAGAGTGCATGAGGCTACATTTGAACTCAGGTCTTCCAGACTGCTGGTGGTGATCTGCCTTGGCAAACAGAGCACCCTCCCACCAGGGAAATCACAGCTTGATTTTTTAAAATTACTTCTTATTGAAATAAACTAAACTAAGATGGGGGATGGAGAGAATGCACAGGGAAGTTGTGGCCCCCTAAAATGGAAGATAGAAAAGAGTTGCCTCAGAAGTTAGGACTCAACTTCAAGTCCTGCCTCACTAGTCCCATTATCTTGGGGAAGTCATAAAAGATCCTACGATCCGTTTGTCTATTCCTTTATGGTTCTGTGCCTCAGTTTACCCCTATGTAAAACGGGAAGGGGTGTGAATTAGATGGTCTGCAAGGTCTCTTAAGAGTTCTAGATCTCCTCCTCCCTTCCCTCTGTCATATTTTACCCTTCTCAGAATAGCCTACAATTCAGTGACACCAGCCTTTTTTGCTGTTTCTCCCATGAGACAGAATTTTAACGCAGTCCTTCCTGACTCCAGGTCCAGCGTTCTATCTACTATACGGTGCCACCCCGTTTTTTTAAAACTTTACCTTCTATCTTAGAATTGATACTAAGGGGGGGGATGGCTAGCTGCTTCAGTGGTTTGAGAGCCAGGCCTACAGTTGGGAGGTCCTGGGATCAAATCTGGCCTCAAGCCACTTCCTATTACATTGATTAACCTTCATTGCTCTTCTTGAAACTGACACTTGATATCAATTCTAAAACACAAGGTAAGGGTTGTTAATTGAAGCAGGGAAGTCTAAGAGGCTTCTTTCTATTTAAAACAATGGTCAAATATGATAATACTAAGGCTGAAAGCTCAGATCTCACACCCACATGGCCCAGTCACCAAGGTTCTAGGTCACAGCCACAGATTTAACCCAAAGGTTCCTGACCCCAGCCAGTCACCTTATAAATGTGTGCTCTTAGTCACACACTCAACTAACTGTGTACAGCTATATTACAACAGGCCCATCCTCCCTCCAGAAGTAGAAAACATGAAAGGACAGTTTGAGACATCAGAGAATCACTCAATATCAGAGGCACCATCAACCCCAAGAACACAGAATTTAAGAGAATTTAACCAGGAAGAATCTTTGAGGCCAGCTGAATCCAATGATCTTGCTTTATAGGTAGGAAAGCAGAGTCTGCCCAGAGAGTTAGAAAATAGGTAGGAAAGCAGATCCAATGATCTTGCTTTATAGGTAGGAAAGCAGAGTCTGCCCAAGTCAGTAGAGGGCAGAGGCTGGGCTCTGATCAGGTCTCTGGACTCCCAACAAGGTCATCTTTCATCCCAACAGCCATCACTGAATGCCTCTTTGGACTGGCGTTGTGATTTCTTCCCAGTAAGGAAACTCCCCCAGCACT
>NW_025368938.1:0-6555 GCF_016433145.1 Gracilinanus agilis | reverse complement strand
ATTGACTCCAAGATGGAAGGTAAGGGTTTAAAAAAAAAAAGACATGGTAGCATAATGGGCTCATTGCTCATTGAATCATAGATTATTTAAGGCTGGAGGAGTATATGAGTTATTCAGGAGAAGACTAGTACCTCTGGTATGAGAGGGCTTATTGAGCCCTTTTCTGGGCTGTTTTCCTCCTTTGGTATCTACCTGCCACCTATGGCTCTAAAGAAATTGTAGCATGAACATCAGCTACAGCACAGTAAACTGTCATGGCAGGTTGAGGGTAGCCACTAAGCCTCAAACCATTGGTGAATTAGGGGACGTCTATCTCAGGCACCCAAACGCTTTCCCTGGTGGAAGATGCAGATTTGTATAATTTGTTCCAGTGGCCAAGAAGGTGGTAGAATTAGGCATTGTGGAACACTTAGAGCTTGGTTAAACATTGAAGAAGCCATTCTTCTGCATCCCAAGCCATCACCAATCATCTTAACTTTTGTTTTGCCACTGGAGTTTGATGTCTGGAAGAGACAATAAAACTGGTGACTTTGTACAACTGTGCCTCACTAGATGTCCTTTAATGACTCTTCCAGCCCTATATGGTTGTTGTCTTTTGGACTTCAAGAGGACCGAAATGACAACATTGTCACTGTTTTGATTCTCCATTATATAGATAAAAATACGGAAGCCCAGAGAGATTGATTTCTTACACTTACAGCCAGCATGTGGTAGATCTGGAAGCTGAATGAACTCCAAAGTATGTGAAGAACTCAGAAAAACATGGGAAGACTGATGAAATGATGTAGAATGAAGAAAGCAGAACCCCAAACAACAGATCAAGGACTACAACAAGGTAAGTATGGGGTGTCTGGGTGGTACCATAAGTTTTTAGGCCTAATCAAGAAGACAAGAGCTCAAAACCAGCCTCAGACACTCTTTAGCTGTGTGACCCTGGGAAAATCATCTCTGTCTCCTCACCTGTAAAATGGCGATAAAAAAAAAATTGCCTCTACATCACCGGGCTGTTGTAAAGATCAAATGAGATAATAAAGCATTTAGCATAGTGCCTGGGCCATAATAGTGGCTATCTAAATGTTAGCTATTATTATTAGTAAGAACAACCTAAGAAGCAACAGGATTCTGTCCAATTACGATGGTCATTATCAATCCCTTGCCGTCCAAGTTAAAGTATACATCTCACTTTCCTCTCACAGAATATACCTTATAATGGAGTTTGTGGTGATGTTTGCTGAGAAGTATCCAATGTGTCAAAACAAAATGTATTAATGAAATTTTGGAGATATGGACTATATCTGTGATTTTATTTATACAGGAAAATCCCAGATAAAGAATCTTCCTCCATCAACACAGGGTAGCACCTTCTCTGCAATTTATAGTCTGAGAGTTGCCTGGGACACTGAGAGGCTAAGTGACTTATTCCTCAGGGTTACACAGTCAATGTGTGTCTGAGGCCCGGCCCTAAGATCAAGTCTACATCTTCTTTGCCATGCTATATCTAGTAACAAAATTATTTTTTTACAAAAATTAGTCAGAATCTTTAAGAATCAAGACACCATGGTTCAAAGGCAACATAATTCAAACCAAAGAGTATTTGAAGGAGAGTCAGGAGACCTGGGTTCTAATTGTGTTTTTGTCACTAATTAGCTGTATGACCTTTACTCCAAGTCTTAGTGTCTTTGAGACTCAATACTCTAATTTGTAAAGAAAGTTGGATTAGAAGTTTTTTATATTTCTGTTTCTAATACTGTTTCCTCTACTTACCAGCCTAAGCTAACAATTTAGACTCTTGTAGGGCTGTTTTCTGATCTATAAAATGGAAATGATAACTCTATGTCTCGACCTGAAAGTTTAAAACATCGTCTGATTTTTCTGATCTTGTCTTTCTTTCTTTAACAATTATCTAATCCCCATTCATATCTACTATTCCTTCCTAATAACTCTTCCTTCCTTTCCCTTCTCTAGAACCCCACTCTGATCTCTCATATCTGTAAACCTTTACATATAGAACAGTCTAGACTAAAAACCTCTTCATTGTCTCTTTTCAGTCTTGATTTGCATTAGAAAAATTAATTGCAGCCCCTCCTGAGAAAGAGTTGAATGTGCTCCCCAAATTTGGAAGGATCTATACTGGTTCCAATTTGAGGGGTTAATTGTATAGTTCCAGGCTCCTTCTCTTGTTATCCTTCTCTCGTTTCCTTGAGTCTCTCCAGTTAATATGGCCTCCGCTTTGAAGCCTTTCCTCAAAAAATGCCAAATATAAGGGCCTCTTGCAATTAAGAGATGATTAATAACTTTGGAGAGAGCAATTTCAGTTGAATGATGAGATTAAAAAGCCAGATTATGAAGAATTAAGAGGAAAATGAGAGGAAAAGAAATGGAGACAGCCATAGTAGGTGGCCTACCCCAGGAGTTTAGCCACAAAAGGGAGGAAAGATGAGGGCAATAGCTGATGGTGATGGATGGATCACGAGGGGTTTTTTGAGGATGGAAAAGACATAGGAATGTTTATAGGGAGAAGAGAAGCAGTCAGTAAACAGGGAGAGATTAAAGTAAGTGAGAGAGTGGGAGGTGATTTAGAGCAATGATGGACAACCTTTTGAGCTTGGTGTGTCAAAATTTGCCAAAAAAAACAAGCATAACTTGGGTGGTATGTCACTTTGAGAAAAAACACCATAGTTTTGCAATATTTATATTTTAAATAACAGAAAATATATAATTATAATATATAACTGTATTTAATAAACCAAAATAGTAGAATTGTCATCTATAGTGCACAGAGTATCTAAACTACACTACAGCAAATGTTTCATCCTCAACATGTGGCCTCATACTTCTCTATGTGTGGCCACATGTCATCAAAAATGGCTATGTGTGTCAATGCTGACACGTGTCAATGCTGGCACGTGTGCCATAGGTTTGCCATCACCAGGCTAGACAATGGGGGTTAGGTGATTTGCCTAAGATCATACAGCTAGGAAATGTCTGAGGTCATATTTGAACCCAGGACCTCTCATCTCTAGCCTGGCTCTCAATCCACTGAGCCAACTCATTGCCCCCTTTTGCCTTTCTTTGTATATCCAGTATTTAGAACAGTGCCTGGCATATAGTAGGTGCTTAATAAATGTTGATTAATTAATTACTTTGAAAGAGTCAGACATTCCATTATACTATCATACATTTAGAGCAGGCAAGGACCTGAGAGATGTAGTTCAATCACTTCATTTTTCAGCCAAGAAAACTCAGTATCATAAAAGTTCAGTGCCTGACCAAGGTCCCACACGAAGGTAGTTGGTGATAGACTCCAGGTCCTCTGACTCTGCCAGATTCAGGCTTATCAGGCTGCCACTCTTCACTTCTAACTCCAAGTTCCAGAACTTTTTATCACTGAACAAAAAAGATGCCCTCAAAGGAGATGCTCCAACTTTGATAGAAATTTACCATTTCAATTCTGAGTTCCTTATAACTAAAGAGATTCTCATGCAAGTGAAAAGTCAAGGTTGAAGTTACACTTACAGTTATCCTTCAGTGATGTCATTTTTATCCACTTGGAAACAAACACTGCCCATGATGACTGTCACTTTAGTGGATAGAAATGACCTAAACAGAGATGGTTCCCCACCCCACCCCATTCCCAGTCCTAAATCCTGCCCTTGCCACTTCCTGGCTTGTTTGAGAGGCTTCATTTGCCTCTTGAGGATCTGCTTCTCTGAATGTTTTTCCTTGTAATTCAGGGTCCCTCCCTTTTCCCAGGCTCCTCTGGAAAACATTTTATGATTGCTCACCAGTATACTGTAGGGCCTGCCTGAGTAGTCTCAGATCATGCCAAACCACTATGCCAAGGAAAGAGGTCTTGGTCCCTGTCACCACCACTTAGCCCCTTGGTTTTTTGAGTTATGGCTCTGATAATCCTGACTAAGGGGGGTAGTTTCTGCACTGTTCATAAAGTAGATTTCACTTAGTTATGGGCAGTCTCTATTCCAGGATTCTAGGGAGGCCACTCCAGCCACAGATACCAAAGGCGCTTGTGTATTCTAGGGTACTGGGGAGACAATCCAAGGACGGAGGAATCATTGGAGAGCATGGGCAATAGAGGTATATCCTTGTCTGGGCTCTGGTAGAGACAGAGGTAAACCTGATGTGATTTACCCAACAGATTCTTTTTATGAGGAGAGTTACCTTTCTTAGTTCAATAGCATGTAAACTACTTGAGGGCGGGGTCTGTTCTGTTTGGAAAAAAAAAACAAAACTTTTTTTGTACCCCAAGAATCTAGAATAGTGCATGACACACTGGGATGCTCAATGGGAAGACATGCTCATCACAGAATCACAAGGTTTAGAACTGAGAAACTGTAATGATGGTTATTCTGGTCCTTCCCCCCCCCTTCCATTTTACAATAAAGCTGAGATAAACTCACACAGGCAGTAAGGGGCAGAGCTGGAAATGAAGCACAGGGAACAGAGGAGATAAGGGAGTAGATTTTATTTTATTGAGTAAATGAGGCTATCTTTGCCTTAGCCCAAGTTTTCTATTATACTTTAATCTAGTAATTTACTATTTTATTTTTATTAAGATTGATAGGAGCAGCTAGATGACTCAATAACTAGAGAGCTAGGTCTGAAGATGGGAGGTCCTGGGATCAAATACTCAGACACTTCCTGGTTGTGTCATCCTGAGCAAATCACTTAACCCTATTGCCTATCCCTTACTGCTTTTTTGCCTTGCAACCTATTCTTAGTATTGATTCTAAGACAGAAGGTAAGGATTAAAAAAAATTGATAGCAAGTTTCCAAATATTTTCCTCCTTTGGCTATGCTAAAAGTTGTTGTTTGGTTGTTTCATTCATGTCTGAATTTTTGTGACTTCATTTGATGTTTTCTTGGCAATGCTAGTGGAGTGGCTTGCTATTTCCTTCTCTTGCTTATTTTATATATGAGGAAACTGAGTTAAATTACTTGTCCAGTGTCATGTAGTTAATAAGTGTCTGAGGTCAGATTTGGACTCAGTAGTGAGTGTCTTCCTTACTCCAGGCCACCTAGCTGCCCCACAAAAGGCACAAATTAGGCCCTTAATAAATGCTTATTTTTCCCCTTCCTTCCTTTCTTTTGATCTTTCCATATTTGCTAAGCTTCCCTTAAAAAAAATTTAGAAAGATGGAGAAAAACTAGTTCATTAAAATCAACCAATATTTTGGTCATATCAGTATATGTAATATTCATTATATATGAGGCACCTAAGTGATGTATTATATTAATAATAGTAGTAATAGCTAGCATTTACATAGTGCTTCAAAATTTACAAAGGACTTGACAAATGTCTCATTTTATCCTCAACACAACCCTGGGAGATAGGGGTTATTATTATCCCTCTTTTACTGATGAGGAAACTGAGGTACAGAAACCATGCTTACAAAGTTGGTATCTAAAATTAGATTTTAACATATGCCTTTCTAAATTGAAGTCTATTGTCTATCTACCAGCTAGTTTCCTCATAGATTGATCTGGAGTCAGGAAGAACTGAGTTCAGATTTGGCCTAATACAACTCACTTTAGTTATTTGTAAAGTGGAGATAATAAAAGCACCTACCTCCCAGGGTTGATATGAGGATAAAATGAGATAATATTTGTTTAACACTTTGTAGGTTTTAAAGCAATCTATAAATGTTATTATTGTTCCATACCCATAGTCTGAAATAAAAGGTAGAAGATATATTTTCTTACTTCTCCAGAGCCACATGTGGTCATTATAATTACATAGTTATTTAAATTGTTCTTTTCATTTACATTGTTTTTGCTCATTGTGTATATATCTTTTTTTGGATTAGTTAATGTCTTCTCATGTTTCCCTTCATTCTTATTTTTTATTTCTTACAGTAAAAAGTTATATTTTATTACATTTGTATGTCACAATTTGTTTAGCCATTTCCTAATCAATAGACACCTATTTAGTCTTCAGTTCTTTGCTACCACAAAGAGGATTGCAATGAATATTTTAGGGTAAATAGGGTCTTTCTACCTTTAATCTCCTTAGGGTATATGTCTATCAGGGAGATTCCTGATTCAAAGGGAATTGACATTCTAGGGTTGGGTTTTTGTTTCCTTGTTTGTTTGTTTTTTAATATAATTCTAAATTGCTTTTTCAGAATGCATGAATCAATTCATAGCTCCACCAGAGTCCTTGCAATATTGACTATAGCTTATCTTTACTAATTTGATTTTTCTTTTTTTTAATTACTGTTGCTGGTAATGATGGGTGGGCCTTCTTCCTTGTGCAGTTCTCTTGTGGGTTCCCACAGTGACCAAGACTACAGGATTCATAAATGTTTACGAACTCAGTTTGAGGGTTCTTTATTTCTCAATGTACCTTCCTAAATAGGAATTTAAGGAGAGTAAGTATAACAACATTGTTCACTCTATGTATTGGCTAACTAAAATTGGCTTTTAGAATCAACCAGCAAAACACTAACAAAGCATGTTATTTTCATGGGCAGCTCTGCTAGGCAGCCTGTAAAGTAATCAAGACACTTCTAAGCTTGATTATCCAAAAAAGAAGGC
>NW_025368937.1:0-2232 GCF_016433145.1 Gracilinanus agilis | reverse complement strand
ATATATATGGCACTAGGCTAAGCACTGAGGATATAAAGGCCCTGATGTCAAGGACTTCACAGCCTAATAGAATTGACAACATGCAAATAATTATACAAATAAGTTACATAAAGGGTAAATTGGAGATATCTCAGAGGAAAGGCACTAGCAACCTCAGCTATACCAGAGTGGCAAATGGTCTTTTCAGCTCATCTGACTATATCTAGCCTATCACAGAGCAGATGAGTGGACTCAGCAATCAGCCCTAGGCTAGTGACTATACTACCATTACTGGTCCTAGCATCCCTCTCTGATTTTGTAAGTGGATTCTCTATATGAATGCCTCCCAAACTACTTTATAAGGTCCTTAAAGGAAGTCTTACAAATATTTGGTTCAGAAAACTGAAAATTGGTGCTCCAGTGAGAATACCTCAACTTTGGCCAACACTATTCCTCTGACTAGGAGCCCAAGCATAGAGTTCCCAAGTGTCTCACCTTATAAGGTGAGAGGGTTTACTATTTCCCAGGCATGGATGCTATTCACAGAAAAGCAAAAAAAAATTGTTCTTTCCTGATGCATCAGTGTCAATGGTTACTCTACTAGCTATTTTCAAGGGACTTTGTCCACCCAGGAGTATGTGATTTAGTCTAATAAGCCAAGGGATGTTTAGACCTTTGGTGTCCTCAGCAGAACTATAACCAGGATGTCTTACAATTGGGGCAAATTTTATTTCTGGGAGAGAGAGAGCAGTGGCAGAGAGGACAATTTGGCTGTAGATGGGGGGTTGTTCCAGGAGATAGGATGACCTGTCCCCCAGAGAATTCAGTCTGTGCTTCCACAGGATTTGGTAAGGCAGGTGAGCCCTGACCTAACACAGCAATGGGATCCCATTAGAGGTGGACCTGGGGTAGGTAATACTTCTCATGAGAATTGTCAGCAGTGCCTTACAAATGAACTGAGGTGCAAAGACAAGAGCTCTCCACAGATATCAGAACCCTAGTCACCCCAAGCTAGTTACAGATCTGAATCAGCATTGATATGAATAGCTATCCTCTATCTGCACACAAAGATATAATTCTGTTCAGTTCGACAAGCAGGATGCTTGTAGGTCTTGAAGACCCAGATTTTGACTAGCTTGTACTGGAGCACCATGGGAAAGCAAAAGGTCTAGAAGTCAAGAAGCTCATCCCACTTACATGAAAGCTTCTACCCTAAATATGAGAGATAGGATATAGTGTAATGTGAGCCCTTTGAGGGCAGGAAGAATTCCCTCTTTCTGGCTATCTCTAGGACCTAGAACAGAGCTTAGAGTACAGTTAGTGTCTAACAAATGCTTAATGATTATTGATACTCCATGCCAAAAAGCCCCAGTTCCTTTAACTTATTCTTGTTCAGCATGCTCTCTCATATGTTTAACCAACCGGTGACCTAACATCAGACACTTTCCAAACTGTTGTTCTTTCTAAATCTTGGCTTCCAGTACTGAAGCAGACCACTTCAGATGTGGGTTAACCAAATAATCAATAAATAAACATTTATTAAGCACCTACTATCTTCCAGACTCTATACTAAGGGCTAAAGATAAAAAAAGAGGAAAAAGACATCCCTGCCCTCAAGACATTTATAATATAACGGTAGAGACAACATACAAACAAATATAGACAAAGCAGAATAAACAGGAAATAATTAGGGCAGAGGAGGTCAGAACTCTCAGCCCTGTCTGGCCTCCTCTCCCTCCTTCCCCCTTCATGTAGACCCTCTGTTTCCATTAATGCAGCACCAAGATTCTATGATCCTTTTTTATTGCCATGTTCCAAAATTGAATAAGATTGTATTTGCAGTCCACTAAGACTCTCCCTCATCTCCCTTCCTCCCTTCCAACTATGGGGTAGCTAGGTGGCACGGTGGAGTCAAGAAAACCTTAGTTCAAATCTAGCCTCAGAAACTTCCCAGCTATGTGACTTTAACAAAGTCACTTAACCTCTGTTTGCCACTGGTGAAGAAAATGTCAAACTACTCCAGTATATCTTCCAAGAAAATCCCATGGACAAAGGTTCATAGGACCCATGGAAAGTCAGACATGACTGAAATGACTAAACAACAATACCCTCAGATTTTTTTCAAATTCCTCCTGCCTTGGAACAGATACTTAGTATTGGTTTTAAGACTATCAATTTTAAGACAGAAAGGAAGGGTTTTTTTTTTAATGCAATTGGGAAATATTTAACAAATAAAAATATAATACAACATGA
>NW_025368936.1:0-1150 GCF_016433145.1 Gracilinanus agilis | reverse complement strand
CCAAAGAAGAACCCCAAGACTCTCCTGCCTGCCTTCTTTGGGGTTCCGCTGTCTTCAGCAAACTTATCCGTTCCAGCCTGTCTCAGAAACCTCTCTCTTCCAACATTTCCCAACTCTGGGATGGGCAGGCCCAACAGTTTGCATCTTCAACAATGAAAGAAAGTCAAAGAAAGATGGCACATACTGGGGTTTAAAAAAAAAGAAGAAGAAGAAAGAAAAGACAACCCCCAACACCCAGTGCTGGGCTGCAAACTGGCGACTCCGGCTGTACCATTTCCCCCGCACCCGGGCTGACAGCCAGACAACCCCAGGCGCTACAACATGCTCCAGAGCTCGCCAGACATTAGGAACACTTGTTCAGTTGCCTACCCTTTGGAAACAGGTCCCCAAACGCATTGCTTTGGGCCATTGCTGCTGATAATTTTTCAGAGATAAACAAACCGGTTTGGATAAAGCAAGAAGGGACCTGAATTTTTCACCCAAAACTCAAAATGAAACTCTCCTATCATCTCTCCCTCTTCACCCACCCAAGCCACCACCCCAGCACCCCACCCAGTTCCCCAAAGTTTGGACAACTTGATTAAAAATAATAATAGTAATAATAATCTGTTCGAGGGCTGTTTCCTCCACACCTATTACCCCATCTGGGACAGAAAAACAGGGGAAAACCAGGTAAGGCCCACGCTCAGGCTCTGAGGAATCCTTCAGCTGAGAAGGCACTGCCACTGGTTTCTCAGGTAGAACTTGGGGCCCCAGGAAGAAAGGAATCACCCCACTTCAGTTCAAATCCATCAAGGATTTATTAATCAGCATCTACCATATGCAAAAAGAGGAGGAGACATAAGAAGAGCCCCTGGCCCCATGGAGCTTACATTATACCCAGAAAAATCTGGGGAGCTGCCAAGACTCCTGGCTTCTGAATAGAATAAGAGAGGCTACCAGCAACTGGACAGAGCCTTGGATCTGGAGCTGCAGGACTTGGGTTCGAGAACCTTCCAATTCTAGCTCTGCCTCCTTCCTATATGACCTTAGGGAAGTCCCTTACTGAGCCTTGGCTTTTGTTTCATCAATAATAAAATAAGGAGTTTGGACAAGCTGGCCTCATATGGTCTTTACAGCCAAAGCATCCTATGTTCCTGTGGCGGGATGT
>NW_025368935.1:0-1118 GCF_016433145.1 Gracilinanus agilis | reverse complement strand
ATATATAATTTTTTTACTTTGGAAAATTTTATTTAATTAATTAATTTAAAATATTTTTCCATGGTTACAAGAATCATGTTCTTTCCCTGCCCTCTCTCCACCCCCCTCCCGTAGCTGATGAGCAATTCCACTGGGTTTTACATATGTCATTGATCAAGACCTATTTCCATATTATTGATATTTGTACTAGGGTGATTGTTTTGAGTCTACATCCCCAATCATATCCCCACCAACCCATGTTTTCTGCTATATATTGCTGCTTCCTCATCTTATAGATGAGAATACAGAAGGAGGGGAATTATTGCTCAAAGTCACTTAGCTACTTGATGACAGAACTAATAAGAATGAAAGAGTTTTAGGTATTGCTTAGAAAATCATTCTTAAAATGAATCTGAATCTCCAAGGTTTTTTGAGGCACAATCCCTCCTACATATGATTCTTCTTGTGTCCGTCCTTTATTCTCTCCCTTCCCCTTCATGAAAAACTCCCGTTTTTAGGGTAATTTTAAGGCAATTGATCTAAGGCTGGGCTACTATATGTTTATCATTTATGTAAAGCCAGAAAACTAATTTTTAAATCCACATCTACCAAACAATTTTTTTCAAATGAATAGATTTCTAATACCCAATGGCCAAAGCAAATCTTTGAAAACCATCCTGAGCTGCTATCTTTTCTTCTATTTCCCCTCACTCCTTTAATGACTGATTAAGTAGTATTTATATTTATGATACCCACACATAACTATGTCTTCTTTATTCCTTCACTCCATTTATTAGAATTGGAGCAGATAACCAAAAGGGAGAGGGGAGAGAAAATAGCTAAGGGCAAATCATGAAGTGCAAATTGGATACACTTATCTCATGTAAACACAGCTTTAATTAACTGAATCATTTCTTAAGCAATTGTAAGTAAAGTATGCAATAGATCTTCAAGTCTTATATGTTTTGTCTAATCTGGCAAAGTATATCTGAAATTGTCTGCAGCAACCACTTTCAAAATATGACCAGTTCTCTAAACCAAATTGCTTCTGACTCCACAGTAGCAGTGGCCCATGAAAAAAAACTTCTATCAAAAACCCAAGTTCCCAGCAGCAATTATCCATAATGGTCTCAAATGCT
>NW_025368934.1:0-1130 GCF_016433145.1 Gracilinanus agilis | reverse complement strand
AATAACCTCTTTTTCTCTAACATAGTCATTTCCCATCATCCTTCATTTTCCTTTACCTTTTTGTAACAATTTTTTCATCTGGCTTCTGACTTAAATATTGATCTGAAACCACACTTTCCAAAGTCACCAGTTATTATTAATTGACAGATTTAATGTTCAGGTCTATAAATTCATTCTCCTTGACCTCTTTGCAGTCTAGAATTCTTTTAACAATCCTTTCTTTCTGGTTACTCTCTCCTCTATAGGTTTTCATGACATTGCTTTTTCTTGGTATTCTTATTGTCTGACTAATCCTTTTCAGTCTTCTTTGATGATTCAGCATCCATGTCACACCTCCTAAATAGTTGTATCTCAATATATTGTCTGGGGCCATCTTGTTTTTTTCTCTTCACACTGTCTCACTTGGGGATCTAACCATTTCTCATGAGTTTAATTATCATTTCCATGGTAATGATGCCAAGATCTATATGTCTACTTCCAGTTTCTCTCCTGAGCTCCAATCCTATGTCATTAACTGTCTAATAGACATTTAAGGCTGAATATTACAGAGGTATTTCAAGCTAAATATTGCTAAAACAGAATTCATTATCTTGCCACTAAAATTCTCCCCTTCCAAACTCCTATTCTAAATTTCCCTGTTACTGTCAAGGACACCACCATTCTTTAATCCTCTGCATTTGGAAACAGTGTCATACTCAAACTCCTCACTCTCCTTTATCCCACATAGTTATCGGTTGCCAAATCTTTTGTTTCTATTTCCATTACATTTCTCACATCTTTATACTCTCATAGATCCCCTCTTAGTAAAATAATTCATCACCATTGAACTGGACTATCTTAATAAATTCCTATTTGGCCTCCCTGCCTCAAATGTTTCCACGTTCCCATCTATATTTCACATAGTTACTGCAGTAATTTTCCAAAAATATGAACTTGGACTTGTTACTCACATTCAACAAACTCCGGTAGCTCTCTATTACCTCAAACATCAAAAATAAGTTTCTCTCTCTCTCTCTCTCTCTCTCTCTCTCTCTCTCTCTCTCTCTCTCTCTCTCTCCATTTAAAGCTCTTAACAACATGACCCCTTCTTACCATTGCAGTATTCTTATACATTATTTCTTATACATTAT
>NW_025368933.1:0-1417 GCF_016433145.1 Gracilinanus agilis | reverse complement strand
ATCTTCACACATGCCTAGTAGTAGACAGTATAACAGGGATGATGATGATGATAAAGCGTTGTATAGAACCCTGTAGTTTTAGAGTAGAAGAAATCTCAATACACATTTAGTTCAATCTTTTTCTGAAAAAGAAATCCTTTCAAAAAATCTGTCCTATAATATATTTAAGTATTGTAACATGAAAAAATAGTTATCTAGCTCCTGTTTGCAGACTTTTAATGATGGTGTAATAATTGTCATAAGGCATGACTTTTTTGATTTTTAACTTTTTCCCAAAGAATATATGTCAATACAATTTTTAATAATCATTTCCTGACATTTTGAGATCCATATTCTCTCCCTCCCACCTATCCCTAACCCTTCCCCAACATAGCATATAATATGATATTAGTCAAACATGTATTATCATATAATACACATTCCCATGTTCATCATTTAGTGAAAGGTAACACATATTAATTACACTAAAGAAAAATTCATTGAGGAAATGAAGTGAAGAATCACACACTTCAGTCTGTATTCTTTGATTACTTCTGTGGCAATGAATATCCTTTTTCATCATGAGTCACTTGGATCCTTGAATTGCTGGTGATAATTAAGCCATTCACAGTTTAACATCATGCTTTATTGCTATTACTATGTACAATGTTCTCCTGGTTCTGCTCATTTCACTTTGCATCACTTTTATATAAGTGTTTCCAGATCTTTTGTTTGCTAGCACAAAAAGAGCTGCTATAAATATTTCAGTGCAAGTACATCCTTATGCCCCTATCTTTGATCTCTTTGGAATACATACCTAGTAATATAGTATTGCTGGATCAAAAGATTTGTATACTTTTATGGTCCTTTGGGAATAGTTCCAATTTGCTTCTTGGAATATTTGTATCAATTCACAGTTACACCAACAGTATATTAGTATCCCAATTTTTCCACATTCTCAACAAAATTTATCATCTTCCTTGTGCTATTAAGCAATCTAATAGAAATGAGGTAGATGTTTTAATTTGCATTAATCTAATTAATGTTGATTTGGAAATTTTGATATGATTTTAGGTTTAATTTTTTCACCTGAAACTGCCTATTAATATCTTTTGACCTTTTATCAACTGGGAAATGGTTTTGTGTCCTTATTAATTTGATTCAGTTCTCCATATATTTGAGAAAAGAGGCCTTTGTCAGAAATAGTTACTATCATTTTTGCTTCCAGTTTGTTTTTTCCCTTCTAATCTTGGTCTCATTGGTTTTATTTCTGCAAAACTTTTTTTTTAATTTTAATGTAATAAAGGTAATCTATTTTATATCTTATGATTTATGTCTTGTTTGGATATAAATTCTTCCCTTATCTATAGATATGACCAGTAAACTATTCTGTGGTACTCTAATTTGTTTATGATTTCATCCTTTTTCTCTAAATTGT
>NW_025368932.1:0-6947 GCF_016433145.1 Gracilinanus agilis | reverse complement strand
CCATTTTCCTCAAAATCTCAGATTTGAACTCTTCCATAGGTTGTGAGGAGTTTTCCTTATTTGGGGAGGGTCTGGATGGTTGTTTGTTCTCCTCCTCTGTTTGCTCGGTTGTCTGGATTTTCTCTGTGTAGAAGCTGTCGAGTGTTAAAGACTTCTTTTTTTTGTTATTATTCTTTCTCTTCTGAATTTCCTGTAACTGGTTAGCCATCATTAGCCCAGCAGCTTCTCAGGTTTATCCTCGCTCTCAGTGTCTGTCTGAGATCTATTGGCTCCTGAGGACTGAGTTCTAGTTTTTTCCAAGGTCAAGCCCCCTGGTGGATTCCCTTGCTTGAACCTCTGCAGGAGGTTTCTTTACAAGTCTCAGGGAGCTACTTCCACAGTCGTATACCCGTCTGCACTGGTTCCCCACTTAGGCTTTAGTTCCTGGTTGTGTTTGCCTCCACCCACGCCTCTGCTCAGCTGGCACCCAAGCCTCTGCTCAGCTGGCGCTCCGCTCCCAGTGTCCGCTCCCGCGCGCGCGCTCAGATTTCGCGTGCGTTCTTGACTTAATGGGGTCCTAAGTCTTGCTGCTCTCAGGAACAGGTCCCGGAGCTGCTGATGACTCGATGGGTGCCCCAAACTTGCTCTATTTCTTTTTAGCTGGGTTCAGAGCTATAGGTGAGTGTGGAGGGGGTGGGGGTGGGGCGGTTGCTCAGCTCGCGCTTGAGTGAGAGCCCTTTTTAGCTTGGAAATGTCTCGATTCCACGTACCTTCCACGCTGTGCCCTGTTGTGGGGTTCCTCCGTTCGTCTGGACTTGTTTTTATGCCCCCTTGAGGAGTTTTGTGTGTTTCGGTCAGGAGAGGTTTAGAGCTGCTTCTTACTCTGCCGCCATCTTAACCCGGAAACTCCTAGATCTAATTGTTTTTAAAAATTCATTTATTTATTTAGAAAATTTTTTCCCCATGGTTACATGATTCATGGTCTTTCCCTCCCTTCTTTTCTCCCCCCTCCTATAGCCCACGAGCAATTCTACTGGGTTTTATATATATCATATAAATCTAATTGTTAAAAACTGTTTTCTTACACTGGGACAGTCTGTTGCCCTTTTATGTCTATCCATTGATCCTTTTGGGAGGCTTACACTTAAGTGGAACACATTTTACCTGCAAGACAACCCTTCAAATGTTTAAAGACAACTCTTGTGCCTCAACTCCATCTTACCTTCTCCATGTTAACCTATTCTAGATTCTTTAGCCAATAATCATATATGCTATGGTTTTGAGTCCAGTTGCCACTAAATATAGGGGTGCAATGGATAAAGTGCTGGAATCAGGACCCATTTTCATGTGTTCAAATCTGGCCTCAGATACTTAACTATCTGTAGGACCTTAAGCAAGTCACTTAACCATGTTTGTGTCTCAGTTTCCTCATCTAGAAGATGAATTGGAGAAGGAAGTGGAGAACCACTCTAGTATCTTGGCCAAGAAAGCCCCAAAGGGGGTCATGAAGAGTAGAATACAACATTAAACCACTAAATATGCTTTGGCTTATCTCTCTCTCTCTCTCTCTCTCTCTCTCTCTCTCTGCCATTTCTTTCTCCAATTTATTTTATTTTTTTAATTTGGAAAATTTTATTTAATATTAGTGTCTCTTTTAAACAACAAACACAGCATTTGGAAACAATTGTTAGTACAAGACTAGGGCCTGGAAGAAATTAAGACATTCAGGGAGAAAAAAGAACTCAAGCTGGAAGCAAATAGAAATTTTCACAATTGATAATACAGCCCCATAGATCTGGGACTTTTTTTGCTGGTGCCATTTTCCCTTAAACTGATACATTCTCTGCCAAGAGGTAGAATTGAGTGCTTTGCTGCCAACCTCAGAGGCAGTGTGTTGTGATGGATATGACCTGGTGGAGCCTGGAAGATTTAGGTTCCTCTCCCCCTTTTGAGATACTTTTTGTGTGTCATCTTCCCTGAGTAGAATGTAAGCTTCTTGGGTGCAGGGGCCATCGTTCTTTTTGCCTTGTATTTGTATCCCCGGTGCTTGGCACCATACCTGGTATGGAGTTAGGGCTTAATAAATGTGTGTTGCTTTGCCTTACCTGCAAAACCCACCTTGGACACCAGCTTTGTGTCTCACTTCTCTCCTGTCTATAAAATGAGGTTGGGCTTGATGGCCTCCAAAGTCTCTTTTATCTCAGAATCTGTGATCTAATGATCATCCTGATGGTGACAGGCAAGGAAAGAGGCGGGTGCTTAAGTTAGGATACTGGTAAAGTTCTTTCAGAACGTCTGATTCGAGTTGTTGTTCAGTGACTTATCAGTCATGTCCAACTCCTCGTGAGCCCATTTGAGGTCGTAGTAGCAGAGATACTGGAGTGGTTTGCCATTTCCTTCTCCTGCTCATTTTACAAAGGAGGAAACCGAAGCAAACAGGGTGAAAGTGGGGCCACAAAGTCTGAGATCAGATTTAAACCCAGGACGATGAGTCTTCCCTGATTTGAAGCCTGGTGCTCCATCCACTGTGCCACCTAGCTGCCTGATCCAATTCCAGTTAGAGATCTGTAGTGCTAACTAAAGGGGCTCAGACAGTTCTTTAATGCTGTCATGAGCTGTGTTTCTGTGCCTTCTCCCTCCCCAGTGCCCTGTGATTTCTCTGTTTTAAACCATGGTGCAGAAATCCTGATCTCAATCCCAGATGCTGCCTTATTTGCCAGCTTGCACATCCCCATACATTCATCAATCAACCCTTCTCTTCTGTTTTCCTTGTTTTTGATGGGTAGCCGTGATGAAAACACCACCTGTGCCTCTGATTAGCTTCACATTCTTTTCTAAGACTTCATAAGGGTTCTAAATGCTTCGTGATGCCTCGTGCCCACATGCATCACCAGAAGGAGTTGGACAAATCAATCCATCAATCAATCATTGTGAATTTATGAAGTGCCTGCTTTAGACCAGGCACTATGGATCCAAATACAAATGTGGGACAGTGGGAAGCTTTTGCTTTTGCGTGGGGATGCAGCATCCTCACAGATATATGAATGCAGAATATTCTCATACACTTGCACACACACATACACACACACACACACACACACACACACACGCACACACACACTAAATGCATAATGATTTTTGGCAAGGCACTAAATGAGGAGATTAACAAATGCCTCTGGAAGGAGATGGCTCTTGAGGTAAGTCTTGATGGAAGCTAAGAATTCCAAGAAGTAAAAGTGAAGAAAGTAATCCTTACAGGGGTAAATGGAGTAAATATAGACTCTGCAAAGACACAGAGGTGACTGGTAGAATGTTGTGTATGGGAAATAGCAAAGAGACCAGTTTGGCTATAACACAAGCTGTTTGAGAGGGAATAATGAATAGTCAGACTGGATGGATGGGAGAAGCTGCAGCCAGCCAGTAAAGGGTTTTAAATGCCAACCAAAGGTGCTTATGGGATTATAGATATAATGAGTCTGGTTGACAGGGGCCCAGTCCTTCATGCATGTGTTCTGCCAACTGCCAAGCTTCTAGAGGAGAGGTCAGTGACTCTGCTTCTGGATGGGCAGAATGCCCTCCACTTTAGAACATGCTTAGGTTTTGCGAATGGCTTACCATGTGATAACTAAAAAGGCTTTAAATTGGCTGTTATGTAGGAACTGTTTACAAAAGGCCCTGTTGATCTTTGGGGAAAGAAGAAGGAAAAATGCTGGGGATTCCAGGGCAAGAAATGGATGTGGGGCAAAGGGAGGAAGGAATCTCAGGTCCTCTCTCTTACCAAGGTGACATAAATCCATAATTTCTTTTCTGCTTCTTTTCCCCTAATCCTAGGAGAGTGAGAATTAGGCATGGAATGAAGTTACCGGCATGTTTCAAAATATTAAAAGAGCCTCCAGAGGTCCAGGAACTAGAATCCGTAGCAAAGTCTACTTTCAGACAAACTTGGTAAGGATCTAGCCCTCGAGGAATGGGCTGCTTGACCAAGTCCATCAGTGAATTGACCTGGACACTGAGACATCAGACCCTGCAAGCAAGAGAGAAAATATTTCAAGAGAGAAAGTATTTGCTGAAAGCATTGCCTAAAGAAAATGTATGGCACATCTAACCATTGTGCTCTGCTAAATCTGTTAATCCAGAATATTATGATTCCCTTTGTCCCCCAAAGGACCTAGACTGAAGGATGTTTTTTTATTATTACGACCACTATGAAATTAGGTTCACTTGTACCATCTTGAAGTATAGGAGAGTTAAAGGAATCTAAGGCTGCAAGACACCTTAGGGATCAGATAATTTCGTATTCTGTACAGTGAGAGAATTGGACTATCTAAAGTAATCCCTTTTCTGAATTTTATGGTCATGGGATTTTATTAGAATACTCTTGTTTTACTAAAAAAGAGATTTTTCTAAAAAAAAAAAAGACCCAAAGAGATTAAATAATTTGACTAAGGTCACAGAAATGAGGACCTCCTTCCCCAGTATAATGGTGCAAAAGCTGGGGCTAAGAGCCATAACTTACATTTCTCTTAGAGAAGTTGAACTTTGATAATCCCTGTCTTCCCTATCCTAGAAGGCCCAGGATTTAATCACAAAATCTTGTTAAGGTATTAAGCTAAAGATGCCTTGATCCATTTGGGATCACTTACTATGCCAGTAAATGTCTCTGCTATGAGCCAATTACATCTATTGGTTGATAGAAAATAGGAAACATACTGCTAGGGGTTCATGAACAACATAAATGTGAAGTCAGCCACAGAGCATTGTAGAATCTGAGGTAGTGGTCCCCCTGCAAATTGGTGAATAGACATCATATTTTTACAGTACTATAAGGTTTGCAAAACACTTTCTTCACAACCAGTTGTGAAATTGGTTGTTATTTATATATAATTTGTTATTTATTATATTAATAATGACTATTAATTATTAAATTAATAAACATTATTTATATTCATAATCACATAATTAAAATAAATAAAATAAAATAAAATAAATGTTACATTAATAATATAAGTTAATACTTATAATAACAAGTATTATTAACCCATTGTACAGATGGGAAAACTAAAAATCAGAGACTTGCCTATAGTAACACAGCTAAGACGTGTCAAAGCCAATCCCAAACACTATGCTATTCTTCAGCAGTTGCTTTATATGATTATCATCTGTCTGCTCTTAGTTTGAGTGCTTTTAAAAAATACCATTATGTTTTTACTTTTACTAGAGTGTGAGCTTCCTTAGGGGAAGGACTGAGTTGCATTTATATTTGTCCCTTCCCTAACCATTATATATGAATGAATAAATTTATAAAAAAATATTTGCTAAGTGTTTACTTTGAGCGAAACACTATGCCAAGTGCCGGGGATGAAAAAACAAAGTAAGATGGTCCCTGCTCTCGAGTTCATATATTAATGGGAAAGACAAGAGTTAGGGATTTCTGTTCCAAATCAGATGAAGAGGTTACATGATCCTTAGGCTGCTGTGCCAAAGCAGAGAGTAAAATGTTTTTTTTCTTCAAGTCATTTCCATGAGTCAAATCACGTCAGTTTTGCAACCATTTGGCAGTGCCAAGGGCTTTGGTGACCATAAATTCTTCTTCTGGGGTAGCTATAGCTATAGCCTGTGCAGGAAAAATTGCTAGATTACATCTCCATAGGGGTTGCTTCCCAGCATAATTTCTCATTGCTACTCCCTAGGCTTCTGAATTCAGGATTCTGGGCTGTCCCCATCAGAGACTGAGGGAAAATGGTGGTCAAGGTGGTGGTAGTGGTAGTTTGACTCGCCTGGCACAGACTGCCTCCTCTTTCTCCCCCAAGGTGTGTTGCTGGATTAGCCAGGCTGGCTTCCTTACCCTGTATATGTGGCATTTGGTGGGGATGGCTGGCACTTCATAGCAGGTACTTAATGAATACTTATTGAAGAATAAATATAAATATGCTCTATTAGTATACCTACCATTACTTTATCTGATGTTATTTGCTATCGCTCAGTCTCTTTTGGTTGTGTCTTGATTCTTTATGACCCTATTTGGGATTTCCTTCTCAATGCTGGAGTAGTTTGCCATTTCCTTCTCTGGCTTATTTTACAGCTGAGGAAACTGAGGCAAACAGAGTTAAGTCACTTGCCCAGGGTCACACAGCCAGTATGTGTCTGAAACCGGACTTCACACTCCATTCACTGTTATTTGTACTCAAAGGTCTAAGGCTGGGTTTTCCGAGGCTTGCTCTCGGACAATGCTGGGACCTTTACCATGGTCCAGACATCAATACAGACAAAGTAAAAATTGAAATACTATGGATTATGCCATTTCAATTCTTCTGAGATTGCCACTTACTTTGCCTCATCTTTTTTATTTCTTTGCACAGGGGATGAGTATTTTGGGTTGCCTAAAGACCTGATAATGTGGCAGTTAACAATCCTGGCAGGAGGCTAGCAAAGAGGGGTGACATATCTTATCTTGAGGTCTCCTGGTTAAGTTTGGTTATTCTGAGGCCGGGTCCCTGAAAGTCTGATGATGTCCTTATGCTAAGGGGCCTGCTCTTCTGGTACAATGGAGCCTTAGAATGGAAAGTTGAGCTGTGAGTGACTCACTGGTTGAGAATGACTTGGGTCTGGGTCATCTACCCAGTAGCCAGGGCAACCAAGTGAGAGTCTCTTTGTCTGCATTTACTCTGCCCATAATATTGATGACCAATCAGAAAAAGCTTCCTTTCTTGGCTTGGTCCATCCACTGATATATACACAAAAATCCTGGTGCTAGAGCCAAGACAGAATAATCTTTTAGAAAATCTATGATCTCAAACTGGTTTGAGAGAGGAACTATGTCAGGTAAAAAATTTGGAGGAATTTCGCCTTCACTTGAAAAGATAAATTAATCAGCAGGCATTTATTAACAGCATAATAACAACATAACAATATAATATAACATAACATAACAACATAATATAACAATGCAATATAATATAATATATATA
>NW_025368931.1:0-4956 GCF_016433145.1 Gracilinanus agilis | reverse complement strand
ACTCTCTAATGGCCAAAACAGTGATAAATAGGGAGATGCAAGATGCACAGGAAGAAGACAGAAAGGGACCTTGGACGGGAAAGCATTAGCAACTAGTGTTGGGAAAAGGACTATGGCAAAGGCATAATATTCCTTCCCTTGGAAGAAAGTTTCATATGTTCCTGTTTAATGTTAAGTTTCTTCTAGGACTTGGGAAATAGAAGTTCTTTAGTGTGATTCACAGAAACAGAGTCTAGGACAAGGGCAGTAATCATCCTGCCCTTGTCTCTGCCACAATCAGATCAAAGTACTTTCTTAATTTCTCAGTACCATATTTTAGGAAGAACAATTTAACTGAAGTACCCAAAGATGATCACAATATTAAAATAACATTGGCAGACAGGGATGTGCTGAAAGAACCTGGAATATTCAGCTTGGAGAAGGAAAGACTTACAAGGGATATGATCCAGATCTTCAAGCAATAAAAGGGCTGAGATCTCTTCAGCTCTGAAATTCTGGGATTCAACCTTTTTCACATCCAAATATAAATAGAAGATATTTCTCTTTCTCTCTTGCCCCCAGGTATCCCTTTGAAGCCCTGCCAAGGCCACCTTTCTGAGGGCTTAGACACACTCCTATCTGAGACCAAGATCAAGAGTTTGAATTCCAAGGGGCAGCTGGGTAGCTCAGTGGATGGAGAGCCAGGACTAGAGATGGGAGGTCCTGGGTTCAAATCCAGCCTCAGACACTTCCCAGCTGTGCGACCCTGGGCAAGTCACTTGACCCCCATTGCCCACCCTTACCACTCTTCCACCTATAAGTCAATACACAGAAGTTAAGGGTTTAAAAAATAAATAAATAAACAAACAAACAAACAAACAAGCAAGCAAATAAATAAATAAATGAATGAATGAATGAGCAAATAAATAAATGACTGAATGAATGAATGAATAAATGAATAAATAAATAAACAAATAAATAAATAAATAGATAGATAGATAGATAGATAGATAGATAGATAGATAGATAGATAGATAAATAAATAAAGAAGAGTTTGAATTCCAGCTTTGCCATTCACTATCTGGGGAACATGGACAATTCATTGAAGTGCAGTGGACCTCAGTTCCCTACTCTGTAAAATGTAGTGATTGGACTCCAACCTAGACACATATGACCTTGGGCAAGTCATTTTATCTCCATAGTCTTTCATTCTCTTCTCTGTATTTTATATTTTGTCAAAAGCTTTTTCTGTATATCTTGATATAATCATGTCTGATTTATTGTTCTTGTTAATAACATGGGAATGTTAAGTAATAGCAAGAACCCATTCTTGATTTTAAAAAAAGAACAATGGGAAAGTAGGAATAAATGGAGCTTTTCTTTTTTTCTTTTGTTTTTTTTAAATTTCCATATTATTCTTTTTTGTAAGTGAATAATCTTATAA
Organism: Gracilinanus agilis; assembly: GCF_016433145.1. NCBI lineage: Eukaryota > Metazoa > Chordata > Mammalia > Didelphimorphia > Didelphidae > Gracilinanus > Gracilinanus agilis. The sequence continues at coordinate 3,533 of NW_025368931.1, read as the reverse complement.
AACCAAAACCCCCAAACATAGACCCAAATAAACAAGTGATAAATCATAGATTTTCATCTGTATTTCTACTCCAACAGTTCTTTCTCTGGAAGTGAATAGCATTCTTTTTCAAAAGTCCCTTAGAATTGTCCTGATCATTATATTGCTTTAGTAACAGAGTCTATTATTACATTTGATCATTCCACAATATTGCAGTTCCTACGTATAACGTTCTCTTGGTTCTGCTTATTTCACTCTGCATCAGTTCATGTAGGTCTTTCCAGCTCTTTCTGAAATCATCCTGTTCATCATTCTTTATAGTACAATAGTATTCCATCACAATCATATACCACAATTTGTTCAGTCATGTCCCAATTGAGGGACATCCCTTTAACTTCCAATTCTTTGCAACCAAAAAGGAGCGATTATATTTTTGTACAAACAGGTCCTTTCCCATTTTTAAAAATCTCTTTTGGATATAGACCTAGTAGTGGTATTACTGGATCAAAAGATATGCATTCTTTTATATCCCTTTGGGCATATTGCCCTCCAAATTGCCCTCCAGAATGGTTGGACCAGTTCACAATTCCACCAGCAATGCATTAGTGTTCTAATTGTGTCTCACCCCCTCCAACATTTATCATTTTTCTTTACTGTCATATTGAGCAATCTGATTGGTGTGAAGTGGTGTCTTAGAGTTGTTATAATTTTCATTTCTCTAATCAGGAGAGATTGAGATTATTTTTTCATATGATTATTGATAACTTTGATTTCTTCATCCGAAAACTGCCTGTTCATTTCCTTTGACCATTTATCAATTGGGGAATGACTTGGATTCTTATAAATTTGACTTAGTTCTTTATATATTTGAGAAATGAGACCTTTATTAGATAAATTTGCTGTAAACATTTTCCCCAGTTTGTTACTTCCCTTCTAATTTTGGTTACATTGGTTTTGTTTGTTCAAATTTTTTTAATTTAATATAATAAAAAAATATTCATTTTACATCTTGTAATGTTCTCTCTCTCTTGTTTGGTCATAAATTTTTCCCTTCTCCACAGATCTGACAGATAAACTATTCTTTGTTCCCCTTATTTACTTATAATATCACTCTTTATGTTTAAATCATACACCCATTTTGACCTTATCTTGGTATAGGGTGTGAGATATTGATCTAAACCTAATTTTTTGCCATATTATTTTTCCAGCAGTTTTTATTAGAGGGTTCTTATTCCAAAAACTGGGGTCTTTGAGTTTATCAAACACTAGATTGCTCAGATCGTTTATCCCTAATCTATTCCATTGATCCACCCTTCTATTTCTTAGCCAGTACCAGATTGTTTTCATGATTACTGCTTTATAGAACAGTTTAAGTTCTGGCACTGCTAGGTCACCATCCTTCACATTTTTTTCATTAGTTCCCTTGATATTTTGACCTTTTGTTCTTCCAGATGAATTTTGTTATTATTTTTTCGAGTTCTATAAAATAGTTTTTGGTAGTTTGATTGGTAGGGTGGAATTTTTCTTAATAAACTAAATAGTATTTATAAAAAAAAACAGGAGAAAGCATTATATGTAATGGGGATAAAGTAAGCATTTTTCCAATAAGATCGGGAGTAAAGCAAAGATGAACATAACTACCACCATTATTTGACATAGTTCTAGAAATACTAGCTATAGTAATAAGACAAGAAAAATAAGTTGAGGGAATAATCATAGGCAAAAGAAGAAAGAAAATAAGTACTTTTTTGCAGATGATGAGGATCAACTAAAAATTTATTGAAATAATAACTTCAACAAATTTTCAGGACATAAAATAAACCCACATAAATCATCTTTATGATGTTTTTATAAGCAAAAACCAACAGTATGAAACAAAGAGAAATTCTACTCTCCAAATAGTTTCATGAGCTGTTCAGGCCAAAAAAACAAGTATCATCACCTGGAAACCAGCCTTGTGCTTAAACCTCTGAAATCTGGGCCCTGAATCTAGGCTGAGTCATTTACTTAGCTGTGTGACTCTGGACAAGTCACTTAAGTTCTCAGAGTCTCGTCTCCTCATCTGTCAAATGTCGGTGCTAATGTAAAGCACTTTGCAAACCTTAAAATCCCATATAATGCCAGCTATTATTATTATTATTAATACAAAGATAAATGAGCTCCTTACATATCTGGGTATCCTGTTTTTTTGTTTGTTTGTTTGTTCTGTCATAGAATCAATACTGTGTATTGGCTCCATGGCAGAAGAGCAGTAAGGACTAGGCAATAGAGGTTAAGTGACTTGCCCAAGGACACATAGCTAGGAAGTGTTTGAGGCCAAATTTGAACCCAAGACCTCCTGTGTCTAGACTTGGCTTTCAATCCACTGAATGAATCATCTAGCTACCCCCCTGGGTAGAAATTTAGCTAAGGCTTAAAGGAAAGCTGGGAATTTCAAAGACACAATGTTGAGCATACCATAAGTGCTGAACCTCACTGGGCCTCAGTTTCCTCATCTGTCAAATGCAAACAATGGGGGATATGATCTCTAAGTTCCTTCTGGACTCTAGGTCCTATCATTCTGTGGCTTTCAGACTCAGCAAACCAGACAATGAACTAAAAAAGAAAATATCATGTTTCTTAAACAGTCTTAACTGAATTCCCAATAAGAAGAATTTATTTTGACCGATGACGTGAGTAAATACGGCGTGGGATTCTGAGGGTTATGTTTACAACTTCAAGCAATCTGCATTACAGGGAGATTTAAGGCACACACACAACACACATATTTGGAGGGAAATTATTTCCAAGAAGATGAATGCTAAATGGACTGTATTGCATACTTCCTGGCATTGTTTGGAGCTTGCATTAGCAATAAACAACCAGCGTTTTTTTTTTTTTCTTCTGTGCAGGCATGGAAAAAACTCCTGCTTGACTCTCTGTAACCAAACCAATTATTCTAGATTTTGTGGGACAGAAATTCTGCTCATGTTTCAGGATGGAGCGAAGTAAATTGGTCTATTATGAGCCACCCTGTCAACTGGATGGTAGAGAGCTAATAATGGGCAAGGTAACACAGACAGCTCACTGGAAAACCCAACACTACTGCAGCCTTCGAGCAAGAATTAGGGGGTTGCACCTTGAGACCTAGGGAGCTACAGCTTTGCGTCTCCCTTTCCCACTTAAGCTCAATCTTATCCCATACAAAATAAGATATTATTTTTAATTTAAATTTTATTATTTTTATTTAAATTGTTTATTAAAATTTATTTATTTATTAAAATCTATTTTCTCTTTCTCACTGAAGAAAAGAAAAAAAGAAAAACAAAACCTTGTGAACAAATATGCATAGATAAGCCAAACAAATCTCCCCATTGACCATGTCCAAGAAATTGACATCTTAGTCTGCACCAGGAATCAAGAAATGGGAAGGAGATTAATCACTAGTCCTCTAGAATTGTGGCTGGTCATTGCATCGATCGGTCATTAAGACTTTCAAAAAATACAAGGTATCTTCTAATATAGCCATCAGTATCTATTACGTGCTGGTACACAGCTGGTACACTTACCTGGCT
>NW_025368930.1:0-1160 GCF_016433145.1 Gracilinanus agilis | reverse complement strand
TATTGCCAAGGCTAGTATTAGAAGTAGTAGTGGTACTAATACTAGTATTGTTCATAGTAACTAGACTAGTAGGGGGAACAGGACTAGTAATGGTGGTATCTAGAATTGTGGTATCTGTAGTGGAATGAATAATTCCCTCAGTACTAGAAGATATACTTATTGGGAAAGTGCTTGGAGGAGTAGGAGTAGTAGTAGTATCAGTATTGCCAAGGTTAGTATTAGAAGTAGTAGTGGTACTAATGCTAGCACTGTTCATAGTTGCTAGACTAGTAGGGGGAACAGGACTAGTAGTGGTGGTGTCTAGAATTGTGGTATCTGTAGTAGAATGAATAATTCCCTCAGTGCTAGAAGATATACTTGTTGGAAAATTGCTTGGAGGATTAGGGGTACTAGTAGTATCAGTATTGCCAAGGTTAGTATTAGAAGTAGTAGTGGTACTAATGCTAGCACTGTTCATAGTTGCTAGACTAGTAGGGGTAACAGAACTAGTAGTGGTGGTGTCTAGAATTGTGGTATCTGTAGTAGAAAGAATAATTCCCTCAGTGCTAGAAGATATACTTGTTGGAAAAGTGCTTGGAGGATTAGGAGTACTAGTAGTATCAGCATTGCCAAGGCTAGTATTAGTAGTGCTAGAAGTACCAATACTAGTACTGTTCATAGTTGTTAGACTAGTAGGGGTAACAGGACTAGTAGTGGTGGTGTCTAGAATTGTGGTATCTGTAGTGGAATGAATAATTCCCTCAGTGCTAGAAGATATACTTGTTGGAAAAGTGCTAGGAGGAGTAGGAGTAATAGTAGTATCAGTATTGCCAAGGCTAGTATTAGAAGTAGTAGTGGTACTAATACTAGTACTATTCATAGTTGCTAGACTAGTAGGGGGAACAGGAATAGCAATGGTGGTGTCTAGAACTATGTTATCTGTAGTAGAAAAAATAATTCCCTCAGTGCTAGAGGATATACTTGTTGGAAAAGTGCTTGGAGGAGTAGGAATAGGAGTAGTATCAGTATTGCCAAGGCTAGTATTAGTAGTAGTGGTACTAATACTAGTACTATTTATAGTAACTAGACTAGTAGGGGGAACAGAACTAGTAGTGGTGGTGTCTAGAATTGTGGTATCTGTAGTAGAATGAATAATTCCCTCAGTGCTAGAAGATATACTT
>NW_025368929.1:0-2967 GCF_016433145.1 Gracilinanus agilis | reverse complement strand
TAAAATATCTAAGTTTTCCCTCTTACACTGATACACTGTGGTACAATGGAACATAATGAACTTCTCTACTAGGCACAATGCAATGACTCAGAACAATGTTGAGGGGCTTATTAAAAAGAATGCTATCCACATTCAGAGGAAGAATACTATCCACACACAGAAGAAAAACAACTGCTTGAACACATGGGTTGATGGGGTTATTATTGGGGATGTAGATGGTAAATGATCACTCTAGTGCAACTATTAATAATATGAAAATAGGTCTTGATCAATGACATATGTAAAACCTAGTTGAACTGCGTGTTGGCTACACGGATAGAGAGGTTTGGTTGGGGGAGAGGGAAAGAACATGAATCATGGAACCATGGAAAAATATTCTAAATTTTAAAAAAAAATTTAAAAAATAATAAAGTGATGTATTAATTGACTGGTGATGTACTGTGGTCATTAGACTCCAAAATCTAAAAGAAAATACAGTTCTCTTCTCTAGCACATGTCTCTTGTCCTCATCTCTCTCTCTCTCTCACTATATATATATCTGACCTCAACTCTTCCCTCATTATTTTATCACAGGAGAAGTAGGTCCTTGTCCATACAAAGGAGTCAGTCCAAGCTTTCCCCAGGCTTGTGGCTGACCTAGCACACGCCTACGTGAAAGATATGACCATTTTTTTTCTCTTTTTATATTACTGACACTATGTCATAAGATTTCTCTATTAAAAAAAAAAGCCACCTTCTAAAGCTTGGGGGATCTGGTTCTGATGGGACCAGGGCCTGGCTTTATTGTGAAGTGGGCCCCCTCTCAATGAACATATTATTTGGCTTGGAATTCTGGAATGGTGTGATAAGTTATCACCACAGCTGTTAGGATAGAAGAAGGTGCTGGATGTCCTCAGCAGCACCTCCCCTGCCCCTGGCCCTCACCCACTTCTTTTTATTCTGTCTAATAAGGCACAAAGGGTCTCTCAAAGGCTGACCTACTCCCTGACCCAGGAAGCAGACCCTGTAGCTTCTGGCCTGGAGGAAAGAGCTTGGCTGAAAACCTTCTCAGCAGACCTTCTAGCACAGCCCTTTCCTTCTGTTAAAAACTCACCTCGAGGAATGGATGCGGACTGAAAGGAACAGAACCAGAAGAACATTTAACACAGAGACTGATACACTGTGGTAAAATCAAATGCAATGGACTCCTCTACTAGCAACAATAAAATGATCTGGGACAATTCTGAGGGACTTATGAGAAAGATACTATCCACATTCAGAGAAAGAATCCTGGGAGTAGAAACACAGAAGAAAAACAACTGCTTGAACACATAGGTTGATGTGGAGATGATTTGGGATGTAGACACTAAAGACCATCCCAGTGCAACTATCAATAATATGGAAATAGGTCTTGATTGATGACAAATAGAAACCAGTGGAAATTCAGCTATGGAGGTAGTGGGTGGAGAAAGAACATGAATCAGGTAACCATAGGAAAATGCTCTAAAAAATAAAATAAATAATACAAATATATACAAAATAATATATATGTGTGTGTGTGTGTGCAGGTATATATCTACATATATACCCACAGAAATATATGTAATATAATACATGACAAATGAATAAAAAAGGTACAAGAAAGTACTCCAGGAAATAAAAAATCAAAGGAGGATAATAATATTGCCCAATTATGTACGAGCTCATAGCAAAGGCTGTATATATGTAGTGTCTGTCTTGTGTTTCACAACAACTCTGTAACATATACAGCGTCTTACTTATAATTTGCAAGTCCACAAAGTACTAGAACTAGAACAGCTATCTCATTTCTGCAGAAAAGGAAATCAAAGCTTAGATTAAGTGATTTGTCAAATAAAGCAGGACTTAAACCCCCCCAAAAAAATAAAATAAAAAGGCTCCTTTTCCTGTTGGTGCCTCACCAGATCTCACCCCAAACTCCTCCTGAAGCTTCCCTGGAGTTGGGGGACCCCCGGCCATCCCGGCTGAGGGGGGGCGTCACACTGGGGGGAGGAATGAATGGCAGCCCTTGGAGCCTGTCTGTCTGGAACCTGGGACGGCTCCTTCAGGCAGGGGCTCCCGAGGCTGGGAAACCCCAGAACCCGGTGGATGGGGGGCGGCCAGGGCTGACCCTGGAGCTCCCCCTGAGGACAAGCAGGGATGGCGCCCCTGGAGGCCTGGCGGAGACACAGCGCTGAGTTCTGCTGGATTCCAGCCTGGGGGAGCCTGGCCAGGGCTGGGGATGGGCTGCACTCACCTGGGAGTGGGGCCTCGGGGTCCCGGGGGCCATTCCCTCTGGCTGCGGGCTCTCTGCTGGGGCCACACCGGGGTCCTTCAGGGGCCCAAGGTGGGGAGGCTTCTTCATACACCTGTGGGGAAGGAGATAGAGGGGGAAGGTTCAGAGGAGCTGCCAAGGCCTTCCCCTGGCCTCAGGGGAGCCTCTCCTCCACAAGGGGGAACAGGGAGCCTCAGGCTGGGAAAGGACCTCGGACTGGCCAGGAAGAAGCCCCCCCCCCCTCTGGCGTCATGCCAGGCAGAAGCTGCACTGGGTAGAACTGAAACTCCTAGGAGGTGGGGGTACACTGGAGGGGAGACGGGCATCAGGTGGGGGTTGGGGAGAGCGAGTTGGCATTTCTTCGGCGCCCAAGATCAGGGTTCCTTCCATGGCACGTGGGCACCGGCATGCCCCACCCACCAGGCTTATGTTGGCTGCTTCTCTCTAGGCAGTTCCAACCTGCACGACTTCCCTTGGGGAAGGGCCCAGACCAGCCCCTACCCCGCCCCCAGCGGCCTCTAGGCTCTAGGGCCGAGGAAGGAAGGTTTGGGGGGGGGGGGGGGCGAGCAGAGGGCCGGGAGCTGGGGGAGGGTAAAGCCTCGCCTGGGCTCCTGCTCCAGACAGAGCCGCCCCGGCCTGACACGGGCGCTTCCGTGTCAGTCTCTCTTTTACGGTCCTTAAAAGTGGCCGCCAGA
>NW_025368928.1:0-1313 GCF_016433145.1 Gracilinanus agilis | reverse complement strand
AAATAGACAGAGAGACCAAGAGAGAGACAGAAAAAGTCACAGAGACATAGAGAGAGATATAGATTAGATATAGAATAGAGATATAAATAAATGTAGATAAATAAAATGTGATATATAGATGGCATGGATATCAATGTAGATATAGCTTGTTTTCCTTGACTGAATATTTGACACAACGAATTTGATTTTCTTTGTTTTTTTAGTGACAGAGGAGATGGGATAGAAAGTATGTTTCTGTTCAGTTGATTTCACTTATTCATTTTACTTTGTTATTAGAGAATTCTAAGAAGAGGGTTAGTCTATAAATGTTTATAATATAAAAAGAAAACATAAAAAACAAAACTTTTAAAAATAAAAATATTTCATATAAGACGAAATGAAATTGAAATCTTTTAATTATGAAATGTCAAAAACAAAGTAAGATATGTACCTATGTTTTCTAAAAAGTGAAATAGCAGAAATATATACTTAAATTCCAGGGAGCTTATAAAATAACTAGCAATTGCCTGCTCCAACTCCCATTAATTTGTAAAATTTTCAAAAACATGAATCATAGTCTTAAATCCTTTGGTTCTGTGTTTAATAGTGTAATATCATGTTTTAGTGGGGTTTTCCCCTGGGAGTAACAGTAGTAATCTAGAACTATTCTTCAGAAGTAAAACTCACACACACACACACTCAAAAAACCTTTCTTTCCAAAAGAAAAAACATCAAATATCTTATTCATTTATTTAAAACACAAATTCACAATTCAATCAGCATCAGTTACTTGGGCTATACTTTTGTTTTTATCATTCAAAACATTTTTTTAAGAAAAGGTATAGAGAACTTATTCGATTTGTATTATTTTCTTCTACTGCAAGTTGAGATGTGCAATACCAAGCAAACCGTGATTAAGAAAATGAGTTTTGCTTTTAATCAATTAGATTAAAAAGTTGGCACATGACGCTTTTAGCTCCTCAAAATAATTACGGAATAAAGAAAAGGTAGTTTAATTTTTAGCACACTGAGACAATAATCAGAAAGTAATGAAAATAGACATCCTTGAATGGGCAACTAGTAACAAACCTATGCAAGATATAGAGTTAATTCCTACATACTTCCAAAATTAAGTATTTAATGAAAGAGTCAGTGCAAATTTTATTTTTCCTTAATAGCACACTTCAATTAGAAAAGTGTTGCATTCTAGACATTCAGCTATTGAGATAGTTACATTCCTTTTCCCATGTTTCCCAAATAATGTCCAAGTAGAAAAGTGAACATACACAAAGGGGACAGGGAAAAGTTATGTGTATGAGTATATATATATATAT
>NW_025368927.1:0-1420 GCF_016433145.1 Gracilinanus agilis | reverse complement strand
TCCTTCAAGCACTATAGTTTCATAATGTGATTCGTTGTTCTCTAAAAGAGAGAATGTAGCCCATTTCCCTCCCTTTCATGTGCTACACCTTGACCTAACATTTTAATGGAAAAATAATTTTGCTTACCGTTTGGCTTTTTTGAGGTGGGCTGATGAGGGCCATATATGGGCTGTGTTGGCAAGATAGGGTTGAGTTCATCGGGGTTTATCGATTATAGAACAGGCTCCTCTAGGTGGATTCAGGGCACCGCCAAGTCCTTTGAGTTTTAAGCAATGGCTAGTAGTTCCCTGAAGAATGGTTTTGTTATTCAACTATTTGAGTTTATGACTAAGCATAGTGGGGCATCTAGTCCCAGTTTGTGTCTTAGTTGTCGTGTAGTCAGCATTATTAATGTCATTTTAGGGGGCAGCTGGGTAGCTCAGTGGATGGAGAGTCAGGCCTAGAGATGGGAGGTCCTAGGTTCAAATCCGGCCTCAGACACTTCCCAGCTGTGTCATCCTGGGCAAGTCACTTGACTCCTATTGCCCACCCTTACCACTCTTCCACCTAGGAGCCAATACACAGAAGTTAAGGGTTTAAAAAAAATAAAGTCATTTTAATTGTTTATTTTAGTATTAAGTGGAGCGTATTACAGTTTAGTTAAGTATTAACTTTATTTTATATATAGCTTAAACCTGCTTTACGCTGAGATTTGTTAATTTGGGTTAATCTTATGACCATGGTGGCTGGCAGGGAATTTACCAACCCTAAATAATTAGGATTTACTCAAACTTTCATTTATAGCTTAATGTTAGTCACTGCTGTGTCCCATGGGGGTGTGGTTGAGCAAGGTGTAATGCCTACTATTCGTGTGCCTAATACGGGCTGCTTTTATCTTGTATTAACAGTTTTAAGGGCATTCTATGTCAATACTATGTCAATATTAACTAAATTTTTAAATTGAAAAATAAAAAATAAACAATCTACTTAGTATAGTTTTTGTAAAATATTTTATGAAATATTTTATTTTTGTACATTTTGTACATGGGGTATATTTGTTTATACTATCACATTATCATACTATAATATCATAATACTATAGTACTGTTTATATTATTTATATTGTTTTTAACTCTTGTCCCTATATTTATGTTTCAAATTATGTTTTCTGGTTTTGGGGTTTGATGGAAATAAAGATATAATTTTTTGTTAAGGGGTAGGGGGCTTAATGAATATGTACATTATATTTATATTTGCTGATAATAACATCTTATAATCATTCATATAATATCCTCATTTAATCCGTGTGAACTAGGAGAACAGCACTGTATTCTAGGTCCTAGATTATATCGATGTCCGAGGCACCTGCCCATTGGATATAGCTTCCCCCCAAAAATCCTCCCCCATGCCAGTCAGAATCAGTTATGCCTCGTTATGGGC
>NW_025368926.1:0-1040 GCF_016433145.1 Gracilinanus agilis | reverse complement strand
TGTGAAAGAAAGTGGGTTTTACAAAATAGCAGATTCACAATGCACATTCAAATAGAGTACCATATTTCTAAGAACACATTTTAAAACAATAAACAATGATGTTCAAAAAATCACATACTTGTTACAACTTTTAAACCTTGGCTAAAGGTTTCTCAACAAATTCTGTTACTGCTTCCATATAAAAATCTGATATTAAAAAAAAACTTTCTGGTCTAAATTATCCTCAAGAATTCTAGACCCTTCTGATAAAAGAGGCTAAAACATATACAGAAGGGTACTAAGCATCTAAAGTAAATTTTTAATAGACCTCTCATAAAATTACAATTTAAATCTCAAGGCAGGCACCAAACTCTCCAAGGTTGAACACAATTAAGGCGATTTATTACTTTAAAATGTGTAATTTTCAAATGGTATGAGAACGTAGCATTGTTGTTGATTACAGTAAAAATGAAACCTGAAATAAATTAGGAAATATAAAGAGTATCAGATAACAAGCTGGTAAAAACCTCTTACCAGTTCTAATAGATTTTTCTCATTATTTGGGAGTTACAATAAAATCACAAACAGAATTAATCTAGCAACCACAAACTTCATTAACTTAAAACGATTTAGTGCAACAGGAAATCAACGACCCCTAACTTCTACTGGGCTTTTTGCCTGGGTGTAGGGAGGTCCTGACCTTTTTTTATCCACCCCAGTCTGCTTTCTGGCTTCCCTGTCCAACTGGGGTTTAAAAATAACCAAGATAATTACTTCAACCCCCAGCTTCTGACTGTGAAAGCTTTGAAGCGAATCTGCCCTGCTTTGTAGCCATATCCTCCATTTTGGTTTCTGGCAAACATAGTCAGGTCCCTTGCTTGCCACTACTACCCTTCTCTACTGTAGTGTGACCATTTGGCCACTAGAGGTCAATAAAAAAATAATAAATATTAAAAAAAATAAATTAAAAAAATATTTTCCCCCTTTTCTCTGTTTTCTACCCCCTTCTTCCTGCTGAACAACAACACCAAATAAGTATATAAATAAATAAAGGCATTAAA
>NW_025368924.1:0-6838 GCF_016433145.1 Gracilinanus agilis | reverse complement strand
ACTGATAAACTGGTTCCAGAACCCCTGATTCACTCAGGCACACTCTTAACTTCTACAGAAAAACCTCCAGCTGAAGCTGAATGGCTTAAAAAAGTCAATGAACCCTAACAACTTGTTTTGACTGCTCCTTGGCAAGAGACCTGTCCACTGCTTCTGGGAGAGATAAGAAAACCATTGTGACACTCTCGAAAAGTGAATCAGTGTAAGAACAGCTCAGGACATGGCAGTGCTTCTTAGTTCTAAATCTTATTTGGCAGCTTCAGCGTTCTGCCTGGTCTGGACTTTGACCTGACTTTGGTTCTCCTATAAACCATCTTTTTGGGAAATTAGGAAGCCTAAATCCTGCCCTGCTTCCCTTTCTACAAGGCCTTCGTGAAGGCTGGGGGATGGATGCGATGATCTACTCACCCCTTTTCACTCCTCTCCTCTCTGTCCTCCTCCCACATATACCACACCCTCCTCCAGCCTCTGGTTTGATTCCAGGTCCTTGGTAATCTGCTCGGGGACTGGGCAGATGTGAGCAGGACTGAGTATTGTTGTGTGTTGTTTGCAGATAATAGCAACAAGGAGCAGAAGAGAAGCTGGCCCATGCACTAGCCAGAAATGGTCATAATGGAGCATAGCATTGAGGATATGTTTGTTATCTGGTGGTACCTTCTGTATCCCGGCCTGATGGAGACGAGAAAGCCCTTGATTTAGAGTCAGATGACCTGGACTAGAATCTCAGCACTTAGACTTCCCATCTACATGACCCTGAAGAAGACACACAACTCTGGATTCTTTTTCTGGAAATTGAAGAATTTGGACTAGATGGTTTCTAAGGCCCCTTCCAGGCATGATCCTATGAGCACATGCACTCCTCTGGCTCATCTCTGCTCCCTTCTGTTCAATCTCCAATGTGGTTATGAGGTCAACACTCAAACTCCCATCTTCCTGTTTTTCTGCAGAGTGCTTCCCCCAGGCCTATCTTGGCTTAAATCACAACATGAATGTCCCCAGAGCAGAATATTTTTGGTCTAAATATCCCTGAGGTTAAAATGCTCATATAAAAAATAAATATTTATTAAGCATTGACAATATGTTGGCACTGGGCTTAGCCCTAAGCACAAAGAAAGGGGGGAAACCCCAAACCTTAGTCTCTGTACTCCAGGATCATGAATTCTATGGGGGGTTGGGGAGAAAGCATGTAAATATGTAGAAGATGTTTACTTGGAAGAGATAGACAGTATAGGAAGGTAGTCTGCCATAGAAGATGAGAAGACCCACAGTAGGAACTTGTTTTATATGACCCTTCAGATTAGTTGAAAATTGCTCATAATGGTGAAGCCTATTATTTAATATGTACAAGTCTCCCTTCCACATCCCAGGATTTAGAGGGGTGACCCCTGCAATCTGGAAAATCTGCATAAAATTCTTTGGCTTTCCTGTTCTTTTTGCAAACTTTAACTTTTTACTTATTTTAACTTAAAAAAAAGAATCATGTATAAAAAATAAAATGTTATTATATAATGTTATACCTATGTTTAATGCATTTTTGAGTTTCTAAACTTTTCTGTGTCATTTACTGGCCTTTGCATATCATCAGCAACTTTTTGCAAAACTCCCAAGAAATTCCCATTTCATTTCTTATGCCAGCCTGCGATATACAGAAACTGTGATGGGGCAAGTGGCAAAATGAAAGAATGTAGCCCCCAAAGAGTGAGAGTAGACCCCAATAAAATCAAAGTCGTGGTCTGGCCAGAATCACTCTTCACATGAGGCCCCCGAACCCTCCTTTCCACCTTTACCTGATGTACTTGTTAAAGAACTGGCTGTTCTAGACAAACCTACTGAAGCAAACATTTTCCTGAGAATCAGGACCAAATGGTTATATATTTACCAATGATTGATTATCCTATAGAAAACTCTGTTTAGAGCCACTGAAGTAATCTATATCCATTGTCTCCATCTTGTACATCATTGCTAACCATTTTCTCTGCAAAAGGCTTACCTAATCCCCTAGCCTATGTCATTTTCCCTATAAAGTATATACCCCAAATCATTACACTTTGTCACCACCCAGCAAGAGGATTCTGTGTGTCTGTCTGTCAGTCTGACCCTCCTGTAATCCCAGAATCATTTTTCTTATCCCAATTCGTTGACCCACAAGTGATAAGTCAAGCCAGTCTCATCAGAAGAGATAACTTGATTTCTTATAGAAACATACCTAAGCACTTTACAGCTTTTCTTGGGCTTTTCAGAGCTACCAGCATTACTACTCTTGTACTTTGGGGCCATTATTGATTATTATACTTTTTAAGTTCTTACCTTCTGTCTTAGAATCAATAATATATGTTGATTCTAAGGTAGAAGAGCCATAAGGACTAGGCAATGGGGGTTAAGGGACTTGCCCAGGGCCTCACAGCTAGGAAGTATCTGAGGCCAGATTTGAACCCAGGATCTCTAGTCTCTAGGTCTGGCCCTCAATCCACTGAGCCATCCAGCTGCCCCCTGGGGCCATTATTAATAACCAAATAGTATTAATGAAACAAAGAGAAATACTACTGTGACTCCAACACAACTTGTTACAAGAAAGAACTCTGGATAAAGACTGATGCCAAACTAATAATGGGGGAAAAGCAATGGAGTGATTCATGCTCACTCTTCTCAGAATGAGAATGAATGTAATTGGGTGAACTTCTGTGAGACTACACTGCTTTGGAAAATGGCACAGATTTGGCGCATCATTAAAAAATAATTTTATATATTTTTCTCCTTTTATTTTTTTATTGCTTGTTATATATATTTGAATCTGAGTGTGTTGAACTCATGTAAAATGAGGTCCTACTATATACAGAGAATAGATAGTAATCTGATGTAGAAGATCGAGACCTATTTTATTTTTAATTGAAAATTTTATTTAATTAATTAATTTGGAATTTTTTCCCATGGTTCCATGATTCATGTTCTTTTCCTCCCCTCCTTTCATCCCCCTCCTGTAGCCAACGAGCAATTCCACTAGGTTTTACATGTGTCATTGATCAAGACCTATTTCCATATTATTAATATTTGCACTAGGGTAATCCTTTAGAGTCTACCTCCCCAATCATGTCCCCATCAACCCATGTGATCAAGCAGTTGTTTTTCTTCTGTGTTTCTACTCCCACAGTTCTTCCTCTCAATGTGGATAGTGTTCTTTCTCATAAGAGACCTATTTTAGATAGAGAAAAAATATACAGAGTATGTGAAGGTAATCTAAAAGTGGAAGGCATTAGTAGCTGGGGGTGGGAAGAAAGGAAAGAGGCAAGGAAAGGCCTCCTGCAAAAGGTGGGATTTGAGCTGTCTTGAAGGAAGTCAGGGAAACTCAGAGGCAGGGGTAAGTGGACAAGGCATACCAGGCATGGGGAATAGCCAGTGCAAAGCCATGGAGACTGGAGATGAAATAGAATGGAAGAGTGGACACAGAAAACTCAGCAAAATGAAAGTATGGGAGGGGAGAAGACTGCCCAAGATTACCCAGCTATCTGGGAATACAGGTGTGGTCTTCTGTCCCATCCGGGTACCATTCCAGAGCTATGGTCTCTCCACAGGATCCTTGTCCTGTCTTGCTTTGCTCAGGGGTTCCTAGGCTATGGCAATAACAGTCTTCACTTTGGAAATATAAGCTTAAGAGCTAGAAGTGATTGTATAGGTCATTTAATGGAGAGGAAACTGAAGCCCAAAGAGTTCAAAGTGACTAGAGTCTCAGCTTGCACTTCCACTTTCTCCATTACCCAAACCACCCTTTCTTGGCCTTCTTCTCAAATACTTTTCCCAGTGAAAAAGAGTTTGACAAACTACTCCCCTGGCCAAGGATTCAATAGCTAACAATTGCTCGATCTCTGAAATTTGTACTTGATTAAGGGAAAATCATTTTATGGAATTAGTGGAATTACTTTGAGGGGGAGATTTTAAGGATCTAGTGCCTTTTGGAGAGTATTAAATACTTCACAACTAATAAATGGCAGAAAGGGCATTTTATCCCAAGCATATGGATTCCAACTACATTTCTCTTTTGGCTTCCCTCCAAATTCCATTAAAAGGGAACAGCTTTGGGGGCAGTTCAGTGGCTCAGTGAATTGAGATCCAGGCCTAGAGATAGGAGGTCCTTGGTTCAAATCTAGCCTCAGACACTTCCTAGCTGCATGACCCTGGGCAAGTCACTTCACCTACCCCTTGCCTACCCTTTACCATTCTTCTGCCTCGGAACCAAAATGCAGTACTGATTCCTAGATGGAAGGCAAGAATTTAAAAATACAAAAAAATTGAAAATTAAAAAAAGGGAACAGCCTATTTCCCCAGCTATCCTTGGCTATATGTATTGTTTGTCAAAACCACTATACCCCATGTCCCTCCCAAACCAGTTCTTTAATCCCACAATTTCTAAATATCTCGAATTTCTTCAAACTCCACTTGTTGTGGTCCCTGAATTTGAGGGCATACTTTTGTCTCAAATGAGGCTTTGAGGGGTGTCCCCAGAAAATATACTGAGAAAAGCTTGGGGTAGGATCACCTTCTCCCAGAAGAGTCTTGACTTGGTTCCAAAATATGGAAAAGGAGATCTTCTCCCAACAATTGAGTCAAAGCTCCCCAGGCCACTGTTTATGTATTCTACCACAAAACAACGTGCCAGAAGAAGTCTCTGAAGGTTAGCTTCCTCCCAGTCCCCAGACAAATGAGTGGATCTCACCCATTCGACCCATCTAAGGACCAATCTTGACGTAGGAGTGTCAACAGAGATTCCACCCACAAACATTTATTAATGGCCTGATATAGTCAGGACACTGACAACAGAATTATGGATAAGACTTTTTTTCCTTACCTCATAGAGCCTATCTAGAAGAGGTTTTTTTAATTGTTAAATTGTTAAAATTTTTTTAATTGTTAAAGTTTTACTGATGACTTGTTTTGATATCACAGTCATTGCTAGATATTACTCAACCACCCCACAATGAACCTTCCCTAGTAACAAAGAAAAACAGTTAAAACAAACCAACTGCCATAGGGACCTTGTCTAAAGCATCTGAAATGTTCTTCAGAGTTTCTCCACTTCTCTAAGGAAAGAAAAAATACTTCTTCCCCTTTTACTAAGGCCAAGATTAGTCATTATAATTATATAATGCTTGGGTTCTTTTTGCACTCTTCTCATTGACATTATTGGAGGAACTCTATATTATTTTCCCGATTTTGCTTACTTTACAATACTTACTTACTTTACAATACACCGTCATTTCACATTTCTCTGAATTCTTCATTTTCATTGTTTTTTTGGAATAATATTGTAATCTTTTTGTAATGCATCAGGAGGACTAGCTAGGTGACTTAGTAGATAGAGCACCTGTCCTAGAGTCAGGAAGACTCATCTTCCTGAGTTCAAATCCAACCTCAGACATTTACTAGCTCTGTGATCCTGGGCAAGTCATTTAATCCTGTTTGCCTCAGTTTCCTCATCTGTCAAATGAGCTGGAGAAGAAAATGGCAAATCACTCCAGTATCTCCGCCAAGAAAATCCCAAGAAGAGTCAAGCATAACTGAAATAGCAGAACAACAATGAACAATGAATGATGATCAGAGGAATCCTCCATTAATTTGGTGGGTAAACCAGTCCAATGATGAGATTACAGGGCACGAACTTTGGTTAGAAAACACCTCCCATGAAGCTGGACTTGTACTGTGGCCAAGCCTTCCTGGGGAGATGTGTGCCTTGCAGGGAGGGCACAGTAAACTCCTGATTGGTGCTCAATGACTTGAGGATATTTCAAAGATAATAAGTAAGGGGTGAATGACCCTTGGAGTAATTTTCCTTATATGTGGCTTGTAAGAGAAAGTGTAGAAAAATGGCTCTACTCTTTTCTTTTGAACTCTTCTGCCTATGGGTTCTTAGTCTAACATTTTCTCTTCCTCAGATTTCCAGTAAGGGGAGAGGAAAATGGGTTTTTGAGTCCTTGCTCTGTAAGCATCAATGGTAGCTTGTAGTAATAGTGTGTGTGTGTGTGTGTGTGTGTGTATGTGTGTGTGTGTGTGTGTGTATGCATTCTATTATAAATATATATACTAGAATACATACAAGCTGAGGCTATAGTACTTGGAACTCCTGGTTCTAGATGATTTCTTCCACCTTCCTATTCCTTTCCTTTTGTAAGTACAGGCAAGAGACTTGTAAAACCATTGAATGAACTAGACTTGGCAATTACTTTGTGGGTTTAGAACCCCTGATTTGGGGCTTCGGGCATCAGCTGACCAAAGGGGGGGGGGTGAATCGCTTTAACAGTACGCTTTCCAGAGGAGATGACTCCTGCCAAGATTATTCTGTAATTGAAGGATTAAAGAAAGCACTTCCCTGGCTGGTCAAGAGATCTGGATCTTGCCAGCTGTCCATGATAATTGCTCAGCCAGTATAAGTCAAGCCAAGTCAACAAGCTAAGCTCTGTTCTTAACTATATCCCAAGTGAATGGAAGGTATCTGTTTAGCAGTCCCACAATGGATTTTCCTTTTTTTTTTTTTTTTTTTTTTTGAGACTGGGTCTTCTTATCTTGCTTAGGCTGGATGTGCGGCAACCACACAAAGGTTGACTCCAATACTGATTGGAAAGGAACCTTTGGCACTTCTAACCTGAGCCAGTTTTACCCTCCTTAGGCAGCATGATGGCCTCTTATTCTTGGGAGATGGAGACACCCAATCAGCTTCAGCTGTATTGGAACTCAGGGTCCCGAAGTTCAAAAGATCCATCAGCTTTGGCCTCCCCAATAGCCATGACAGACTTGCACCACCATAATAGCTGGTCTTTACCTTCCAAGGGGAGGCTGTTGAATGTGACTG
>NW_025368923.1:0-1082 GCF_016433145.1 Gracilinanus agilis | reverse complement strand
TATATATATATATATATATATCGACTAAAGAATCTATGTCCTGTCTGCTCTTTGATTCAGCAAATACCATTGTTGGGTTTACACCCCAAAGAGATAATAAAAAAAATGATTTGTACAAAAATATTTATAGCCACACTCTTTGTGGTGGAAAAAAATTGGAAAATGAGGCTATGCCTTTTGTTTGGGGAATGGCTGAACAAATTGAGGTATCTGATGGTGATGGAATATTATTGTGCTGAAAGAAATGATGAACTGGAGGAATTCCATGTGAACTGGAAAGACCTCCAGGAAGTGATGCAGAGTGAAAGGAGCAAAACCAGGAGAACCTTATACACAGACAGATACTCTGTGGCATAATTAAACATAATGGACTTCTCTACTAGCAGCAATGCAATGATCCAGGGGAATTCTGAGAGACTTATGAGATAGATGTTTTCCACATCCAGAGAAAGAACTGTGGGAGCAGACATGCAGAAGAAAAAAAAAAACTGCTTGATCACATGATTCGATGGGGATATGATTGGAGATATAAGTGATCACCCCAGTGCAAGTATTAATAATATGGAAATAGGTCTTGTCAATGACACATGTAAAACCCAGTGGAATTACTTGTTGGCTACAGGAAAGGGGTGGGAGGAGGGGAGAGAAAGAACATGAATCATGTAACCATGGGAAAATATTCTAAATTGAGTAATTAAATAAATAAACTTAAAAAAAAAGAATGTATGTCCCTAAAAGTTTAAGCATTGATCTGAAAGAAGAAACAGAGCAGGGGCAGCTGGGTAGCTAAGTGGATTGAGAGTCAGGCCTAGAGAAGGGAGGTCCTAGGTTTGATTCCGGCCTCAGGCACTTCCCAGCTGTGTGACCCTGGGCAAGTCACTTGACCCCCTTGCCCATCCTTACCACTCTTCCACCTAAGAGCCAATGCACAGAAGTTAAGGGTTTAAAAACAAAAAGAAGAAACAGAGCTTTCTTACAAAGAAATATGACAGAAGAATATGATTGGGCCAGAGGATAAATTAAATCAAAGGCTATTAGGGAAACTTAAAAGGTGGAGATAGAATTATAATATATATATATAT
>NW_025368922.1:0-1944 GCF_016433145.1 Gracilinanus agilis | reverse complement strand
AAACCTTAACACCTAATAACAAAACCCCAAAGGGAAAGGGAAGGACTTATTCTACTACACTAATCTAAGTGATCTAAACTAACAGGGCCCAAGGAGCTGTAAATGGAGTCTCTGGGTTTCTGCCTCAAACCTGGAACCTGCCAGGCTTGAGTACAGCTAGGGCTTTGTGCCTTTGGGATTCTCACTGCAATCCACTTGATGATCTCTGGATGCCAGGAGCTAAAGTTGTCTCAGGTACCAAGTAGAGAAGTTTTTTCTTGAAGCACTGTCCATCAGCTCTCAAACTTCTCCTCCTCCCATGGCTCTGCAGATTTGTCCTTTTGCTAGATGCCACACCACACAGGATCCCAGGGGAAAACAGGAAGCAGGGTGTCCTTTGCTCTGAGGTCTCCCAAGCTGGCAACAGATTTTTCCCACCACTCATGGAGTCCTCACTCAGGGCCCAGACACACTTCCTCCTCCTTCATTCCAACCTGGAATTCCCAGCTCCAGCTCCTTCCTGCTAGGTACATCCTAATGAATACATAATCAATACCTAATCTAATCTTCCTCACAATAGCTTATGTAATATATGTGAGAGAATGTGAGTATACCACATGTATGCACATGTACACAAATATTACATACATACATTCATACATACAATGTTTGGTATGATTCTTATTACAATAATGTATATGTGTTATTTTGTATATTTCAATCAAGTTGATATTAAATAAAACACAAATGCCATCTGACAGAGGTAAACAAAAAGTCAGTAAGTGATAGACCAAGAGAATCATATGGGAAAGCTAGGTATTTATTTTTTTAAAACCATTACGGTTTTCAGATCACATTTCTCAAAATATAATGGTGAGGCAGGAATTGAAATTATTTTGATGTGGATTTTGCAGTTGAGAAAGCAAAGACTCCTGTATCAGGTCAAGTTAAGTAAGATCAATTCCAACTTTCTCTATTAAGATACCAAGATTGAATGGTTGGGGGATATTTCAAATATTGTTAATTTGAGGGTAGGAAATGAACTCCCTTTTGTATCATTGAGAAACAGTGGAACTCAAGCACTTTTAGCGTTAGGTTAAAATCTATGTGGTATTTTTTTTCTGTTCCAGTTTCTGAGAGGGCATAGATCTGAGAGTCATAAGTCCTAGTTGCTACTAGTTAACTTCGTTTTTTACCTGTAAAATCATTGGAACACATATTCAAAAACTTTCCTTAAATGTAGTTATAAAAGTAATGAAGTCAGCTTTTCTTGGCTCCTACCCCAGACATAAAACATTCATTCTGAATTATGTAATAGGTAACTGAACATTCAGAATGCTCTTTATTTTATGGTATATGTACAGCATTACATTGAACTATTTAAGAAATTAGAAGTCAAATATAAATTCAAAATCTAATGATCCCAAAAGAAACCTGCCACCCAATCACAGTTTAAAAATTACACTTTCACTGTAAAGTGAAAAGAATTGTCTCATAGAGACAATTAAAGCAGGCAAAGAAAAGCAATACATTTATTTACAGCTAGAAATTAAGTTTATTTATCTTTCTAAGGATTATTCCTCTTCGGTTATACTTTGCAAGAAAACGAACACATGTAATTATGTCATTGGTTAAATTATGCTTCTTTTTTCCAAGTCTTTTTGTTTTCTGTCTTTCTGGGCCTTCTTTCTATGTCTCTCTGCCTTTGTCTATCTTTCTCATTAACTTCCATGGGCTTAATTGGTCATTTACTTATTTTGTAGATGATTTGACTACTAGATCTTTTGCTCCAGCCCCACTCATTCCCCTGAGCTTCAGTCCAAACTCTTGAACTACCTACAGTATATTACAAATTGGATTTCTCAGGGAGACATCTCAACGTCCAAATATCCAAAACAGAACTCGTTATATCTACATCCCATATACTCCAAATTTGCATCATTTCCAAACTTTTTTAAAATTTCT
>NW_025368921.1:0-1133 GCF_016433145.1 Gracilinanus agilis | reverse complement strand
CAGAACTCAGCTGAACCACTCCTTGGACAACAGACATTCAGACCTTACATGGGGCCACACGAAGCCTTTCTTGCCAGCTTGGTGGGGCCTATGAAAGCTTCCACTCTCTGCACATAGCCGCTAATTCCCCAGAGTCACTACGCACCCATGATACACTAATATCAAGTCATTAATAAAACGAAGAGAAAGATAATATGATGTATTGGGTATTACGAGAGGAGAGTCAAGCCTTCGAGTCAGGAAGACCTCAGTTCATGTCTTGCCTTTGTATGACTTTGGGTACGGGTACTTCTTGGGCAGCCCTTTAAGGCATAGCAGGGTTAGATAGAATTTGATGTCCTAATGGATCTAGCTACTTTTCCCTCTCAGGATTAATTCCACTGAGAGTAAGGTTTAAAAATTCCTTTTTAAGCTCTCTTCCTCTCCTTCTCATAATAGTATTCCTCCCCCACAATTCCCATACCCTCTTTCTGTGGTATAGATTATTCTATTTTTCTTATTCATTCAAGTTACTCTTGATGTCATCTTCTATTCCCCTCAAACACAACTTTCCCCCCAGATCATCTTAGTCCATTTAATACACCAACTTCTCCTTATTACTAATTCTTCTAATTACTATAATAGTGGCTACAATTTTTTTAGAATTACACATAATATTTCTCCATATAGAAATATAAATAATTTGATCTTACTGAAGCCCTGAAAGAAGGCAATTTAAAGGTCAGAGTTTTCTTTATTTCCCCCCTCGTTCTTATTTACCTTTTCATGTTTCTCTTAGCTTTTGTGGTTGCATTTCTAACTTTCCATTTACTCCTGGTCTTTTCTGTGCAAATGCTTTGAAATCTATCTTGTTGAAAACCCATACTTTCCCCTGGAAGTATGTAGTCAGTTTTGATGGGTATGTGATCCTTGGCTGTAGACCCAATTCTCTTGCCTTTATGAATATCATGTTCCAAACCTTGTGGTCTTGTAATGTAGAGGCTGACAGATCCTATGTATTCCTGATTGGTGTTCCTTGATATCTGAATTGTCTCTTTCTGGCTTCTTGTAATATTTTCTCCTTAACTTCGAAGCTTTTGAACTTGGCTATTATATTCCTGGGGGTTGTCTTAATGAGGAGTTAGTGTAGAGGG
>NW_025368920.1:0-1752 GCF_016433145.1 Gracilinanus agilis | reverse complement strand
ATTTCTCCACATAGGAATACAGATAATTAGATCTTACTGAGGCCCTTAAGAAGGCAAATTTAAAAATTATGAGTTTTCTTTCTTTCCCCTCTTTTTCTTATTTACCTTTTCATGTTTCTCTTGATTTTTTGGTTGGATATCAAACTTTCCATTTAGCCCTGGTCTTTTCTGTGCAAATACTTGGAAATCTTCAATTTTGTTGAATGCCCATACTTTCCCCTGGAAGTATATAGTCAGTTTTGATGGGTTGTTGATCCGTAGTTGAAGGCCCAGCTCTCTTGCCTTTTTGAATATCATATTCCAAGCCTTGAGTTCTTTTAGCGTGGAGGCTGCCAGATCCTGTGTGATCCTGGTTGGTGCTCCTTGATATTTGAATTGTCTCTTTCTGGCTTCTTGTAAGATTTTTCTTTTACTTGGAAGCTCTTGAATTTGGCTATTATATTCCTGGTGGTTGTCTTTCTGGGTCTAGTGTGGAGGGTGATCTATGGATCCTTTCAATGTCTATATTGCTCTCTTGTTGTAGGACTTCAGGGCAATTTTGCTGAATAATTTCATTTAGTATGGAGTCCAGGTTTCTATTATTTTCTAGTTTTTCTGGAAGACCAATGATTCTCAAATTGTCTCTTCTAGACCGGTTTTCCTGGTCTGTCACTTTCTCATTGAGATATTTCATGTTTCCTTCTATTTTTTCAGTGTTTTGACTGTTTTATTTGTTCTTGTTTTCTTGATAGATCATTGGCTTCTAATTGCTCAATTCTAGCCTTTAGGGACTGCTTTCCGGCTATAATATTTTGGTTTTCCTTTTCAATCTGGTCATTTCTGGTGTCCAATTTGCTTCTCAGTTCATTTGATTTCTGAGCCTCACTTTCCAATTGTAAAATTCTGCCTTTTAAACTGTTATTTTCTTGCCTAATATCCTTTTGAGCTATTTTCCATTTCTCTAACCAAATCTTTTCAAACTTTCTTGTCATCTCAGTTTTGAATTCTTCAAGAGCTTGTGACCAGTTTTCATTATGTTGGGAGGGTCTGGATGCTTGTTTTTTCTCCTCCTCTGTTTGCTCAGTTGTCTGGATTTTCTCTGTGTAAAAGTTGTTGAGTGTTAAAGATTTCTTTTTCTTGTTGTTAATCTTTCTCTTCTGAACTTCCTGATTCTGGGTAGCCATTATTAGCCCAGCAGCTTCTCAGCTTTATCCTCGCCCTCAGGGTCTGTCTGCGGTCTGTTGGGTCCTGAGGTCTGGTTTTTCTCAAGGTCAAGGCCCATGGTTGACCCCCTTGCTTGGTCCTCTGCCAGAGGTTCCTTTATAAGTGCTGCTTCCACAGTCGAATACCAGTTTGCACTTGTTCCCCATTCAGGGTTTCAGAGTCTTAGCTCACCCCTGTGTCAGCCTCCACCCTTGCCTCCGCCCATGCTTGCGCTCCCTGTCCTTGCTCAGAGTCTGTGCACGTTCTTTAGCTTTTTGGGATCCTAAATCTTGCTGCTGTCAGGAACAGGCCCTGGAGCTGCCAATGACTCAATGGGTGCCCCAAACTTGCTCTATTTCTTTTCAGGTGGCTTTGGAGCTATAGGTGATGTGTGTGGAGGGGGTGAGGGAGTGGTTGCTCAGCCAGAGATTTAGTGAGAGCTGTTTCACCCCTTTATAGCATGGAAATGTCCCAATTCCATGTACCTTCCGTACTGTTCCATGTTGTGGGGTCCCTCCATTTGTCTGGACTTATTTTTATGTCCCCTTGAGGAGTCCTGTATGTTTTGGT
>NW_025368919.1:0-2952 GCF_016433145.1 Gracilinanus agilis | reverse complement strand
CTCTCTCTCTCTCTCTCTCTCTCTCTCTCTCTCTCTCTCTCTCTCTCTTTCTCTCTCT
This sequence comes from Gracilinanus agilis, assembly GCF_016433145.1. Taxonomy (NCBI): domain Eukaryota; kingdom Metazoa; phylum Chordata; class Mammalia; order Didelphimorphia; family Didelphidae; genus Gracilinanus; species Gracilinanus agilis. Next base: position 2,894 of record NW_025368919.1, on the reverse strand, counting down.
CTCTCTCTGTATCTATTTCTTTCTCTGTCTCTCTCTTTGTCTCTGTGTCTCTGTCTGTCTCTGTTCTCTGTCTCTTTCTCTGCCTTTGCCTTTCTCTGTCTTTCTGTGTCTCTCTGTCACTGTGTATCTCTCTGTCTGTTTCTGTCTCTTTGTCTCTGTCTCTATCATCACAAGATTTGAATTTGGGAGCTGAAAGGAACCAAGGCAGCTTTCCCAAAGCTCTACTCTAACATACCTGATGAATGAATATCTATAGCCTTTGCTTGAAGACCTCCAAGGATGGGCAGTGCATCACCTCTCCAGGGGGCCCTTTACACAATTGTCCAATTGTCCAATTCCATGGCTTAAGAAGACTTTCTTGACATAACTAAACTGGCCACTTTGGAACTTTTACTCATTGATCCTGATCCTACTCTTTAATCCTTCCTCCACATGACAACTCTTGAATCCTGAAACACAGTTCTGACACTCCCCAGAGTCTTCTCTTCTCCAGGACAACCATTCCCATTCCTTTGACTGACCCTCAGATGACTGTGATTCCAGGCATTTTCTCATCCTGATTGCCCTCCTCTGGAAACTCCTTGGTTCATCAGTGTCCTTCATAAACTGTGGCACCCATCATACAATAGTCTGGATGAGATCTGATGATGGTACAGGAGGATGAGGCATCCCAAGTGAAGCAACTTCTGGAGCTATAACTTAGCCTCTAGCCTTCCTACATCTGTTGAATGAACCAGGACACAATTCAAAGAGCACTACTATACTCCAAATAGACTAATAGTGTATCTTTTATTTTATATATCTATTCACTTTTGATCAATACTGGGAGGCTATTAGTATCCCCATTTTGCAGATGAGACAACTGAGACAAACCTTTGCCCAACGTTAAAAAAAAAAAGGTAGTGTCTGAGGTTAGATTTAAAGTCACGTCTTTGTGACTCCATCTATCCATTGGACCACATGCCAACTACGTCATGGAATCTGTAGAGCAAGTATCTTTATCCCCATTCCAAAGATGGGCAAGTAGAGGCTCCAAGAGGAGGAGTGACTCCTCTAGGATAACATGCTGGAGCTGAGTTAATAATCCAGATCTAAAGATACACCACACTATTGTACAGCAGAGGCAGGGTCTAGTAAAGGCCCTGCAGATAAACAAATTGGGAAAGATATTTACCGAACACCAAGCAGCAAAATTACCTGAGGCTGGTAGGGAACGAGAGGGAGCAGCATTAACTTGAAAACACAAGCAAGGAGCTTGAAAATTTGTCTTCAGTGACACACACCAAAGTTATATGCTACTTTATAAATTATTTTACAGCACATTTTCAGCTACTCGATTTACTTATGGTGAGAAATGCCTACATTAAAGATTACATGACATCTTAGAAGTCACAATCTTCCTGGAGGGAGAGAAAACTATAAACTCACAACTAGAGATGTCAGGGTTACCAGTTATTCCTTCCTTAAAGATGAAGAGAGTGGGAGATCTAAACCAAAATGTGCTGTCTTATTCTAGGAGCACCAGGGAGAATTGAACGGTTAAGATTCTGTTGGCATTTCCATTAAAATCCATGTTCTTAAACTTGAAAATATACAATCGCTCCAGGCTTGAACATACAAACTCCTACCCTTAGAGCAAACCATTCAAAAAGCCATTTGAAAGAGTGGCCTTTGTTGCTGGCAACCGCTGAGCCCAACTAGGAGCAGTCAACGGCATTTGATGAGAATGTAATTATCATTCACTCCCAAGTGGGGAAGGGCTACATTTCCCAGGATGCCTAGACTGGGAGCAGGCTCACTCCCTGGAAAACCAGTGCCTGAGATTCCCAAGAGACGGGGATGCCCATCCTCTGGGCTGATTGCCCTGGGAGGGTGGGCTAGACACAAGAGAGGTATGTCATGGAGACGTCTGGGGGAATGGGCACACAGGGCGGAGAGCCATGACAGGAATCACACGGATACCTGGAAAAGCAGCACATAGAAACTTCCAAACAGGAAGACAAAGACTTCCTGCCCAGAAGGTTCCAACCCCCTCATTCCTCAGAGAGAAAGAGAAACCTTGTATATGCAACCTTTATCAGATTGTGAGCCCTCCAGGTGGTGCTGGTTCAGAAATGTGTAATGACAGCCTTTCCTATTTTTTACTCATTGTCTCTGGGGCAACTATGTGTGTGTGTGTGTGTGTGTGTGTGTGTGTGTGTGTGTGTATATATGTATGTATGTATGTATATATATATATATATATTTACACAATATATAACTATATTGGACAGGTAGGTGACACAGGGAATTGAGTGCCAGAGCCCATATCAGGAAGATTCATCTTCCTGCATTCAAATTTGGTCTCAGACCTGTGCTAGCTGTGTGACTCTGGGCATGTCACTTAACCCTACTGGCCCTAGTTTTCTCATTCGTAAAATGAGCTGGGGAAGGAAATGGCTCACTGCTCTAGTATCTTTGCCAAGAAAATCCCAAACGAGTCCATAAAGATTCAAACATGACTAAAAAGACTGAATGACCACAACAAAAAAAACATATTATACATAATATAGTCTATTATCTACAATAAAGTATATATAATATAATCTATAATAGACTATTTTATATAGCAAGATATAGTCACATAATAGTTTATAACATATTGCAGATATTATGTTATACTATATTATACATAATATAGTATATCATATGATATATAACTATACATAATTATATAATAATATATAAATGTTTATAATATAGTAAATGATACATAATACAATAGTACACAATAAATTATAGTGTATAGAACATATTGCAGATATTATATGATATAATATATTATGTATGCAATATAGCATACCATAAGATATATAACTATACATAATTATATAATAATATATAAATGTTTATAA
>NW_025368918.1:0-2084 GCF_016433145.1 Gracilinanus agilis | reverse complement strand
AGATAGAATTTGAGGGCTTACTGGGATCTGAGTTTGAATTCTGACTCTGCTACCCATAATCTTTGTGAATTTGTGCAAATTTCTTCTGAAAAGGAAAGAGTTTGTTTAGAGACAATTAGGTGGATTAATGAATAGAGTGCTGGAAATAAGAAGACCCAAATTCAAATTATGCCTTAGATACTTATTCATTATGTGATTCTGAGCAAGTCATTCATTTTACTCATTCTGAGTTTGTTTTTTTAATTTCTAAAATGAGAATAATAGTAGTTACCCTCAGGACTGCTTGTGAGCACCAAATGAGATAATATATGTAAAACTCTTTATAAAACTTAAAAGATACTTTTATTAGCTATTATGGTTATAATTAACATCATCATCATTATTAAATAGAATGGGAATAAACATTTACATGGACCCAATATGTGCAGTTACTGTACCAAGCACTTTACAAATGTCACTTCATTTGATCCCCAAAATAACCTTATAAGGTTGATTGTTGTCCTTCACTTGTCACCCATATATTAGTCTTCATGACCCCATTTTGGATTTTTTGGCAAAGATATTGGAATGGTTTGTCATTTCCTTCTCTGGTCCATTTTACACTTCAGAAAATAGAAGCAGACATGGTGAAGTGACTTGCCAAGGGCCACATAGCTAGCAAGTGTCTGAGGTTGGATTTGAATTCAGAAAGAATCATCTTCTTGACTCCAGACCTGTTGCTCTATCCATTGGACCACCTCGCTATTATTATCCATATTTAATAGTTGAGGAAAATGAGGCAGAATGAGTTTAAATAATTAACCTGCACTAAGGGTATGAGGTTAAATTTGAACTTAGGTCTTCATGACTCTTAAGCTCAGTTCCCTTTCCACCCAAGATCCCTTCCAACTGTAACTTGATTATTCAATGACTAAATAGATGTCTAGTCTAAATCATGGTTTTATTCAAATTAAAATATTTGAGAGTCTAATTTTGGGATAATGATATCAATGTATTGATTAGGTTATCATTTAATCAGTAAATTAATATCCTCTTGATAATCAAAGACCAGGAAGTTTCTTTGCATTAGTCCATAAATATAATTTTGGGAGCTCACTATATAACCATTCCCTTGAAAATCTCAAGATTTCTCCAGTTGGTAAATAGCTAATGAGGAGATGGACTTAGAGACCTCAAGCCCTCTCTCATTACTACATCATAGAAAAGGTGGGTCTATACCTAAATGAGAAAAGTGTCAGCATACCCTTTTACCAGCCATGTAGATGGTCCACAATACTTTTAAATTGTTCAAAGTTCAACATGGTTGATCAGTCATGCATTTAATTCTTTCAAAGTCTTATCAGAAGAAAAAAGATCGCATTCCAGCCTCATAGCTTGGGTTGGGAGACTATGATTAAACTTAGCTTGGAAGCAGGCTGTTTCAGCCTGACCTTGGGAGGCCAAGGGGAAAATGATTTCACATAGAAATATTGCTAATAAACAATAAAATATATTATCAATTTTCTTTAGTTTTTAATCATGAGTGGATCACTAGCCCCATTTTGGGTGATCAAATTTTTTAAGATAATAAAATAAAGATGTATCTAGAAAGCATAATGAGGATGGTAAGGCTTTTAATAGTCATTTTGAATAAAGATAATTTGAAGGAATCAGAGATAGTTTTCTGGAGAAAGGGAAGAGAGAGAGATGGTTAGGTTACAATTTGATATTTTTCTTTAGATAAATGAAGAATTCATCTCTAGGAAAAGGTTATGATCTATTTGACCAAGGAGAATAAAGTTGAAGAAATGGATGGAAATTAGAGAGACATATTTAGGTCAATATAAAGGCAACCTTCCTGATAATGAGAAATGCTCCATTAGGAAAAAGGGAGCTTCTAGTATGATTCAAGGGAACAAGTGCGGGTTGAGTTCCCCATTTTTTGAGAAGGACTTGATTGTCTTGAAAAGTTTGGACTAGATAATCATTTCTATGAAATAATTTTTCTGATTAACATCCTCAGCTGGGGAAGGGGGAGAGAGAGAGAAAGAGAGAGAAAGAGAGAGAGAGAGAGGAGAGAGGAGAGAGAGAGAGAGAGAGAGAGA
>NW_025368917.1:0-1872 GCF_016433145.1 Gracilinanus agilis | reverse complement strand
CCCAGATGAAAACTAAATTAGAAATACTAAAAATCAAAGGAGAAATTCATAAAAATGAATGTAAAAGAACTATTGAATTAATCAATAATACTAGAAGCTGGTATTTTGAAAAAAACATAAAATAGACAAAGTACTGGTAAAGCTAATAAAAAAGGAAAGAAGAAAACCAAATTAATAGTATCAAAGATGAAAAGGGAGATCTCACCTCTAATGAAGAGGAAAGTAAGGCAATCATTAAAAAGTATTTTGCCCAATTATATGGGAATAAATTTAGCAATCTAGGTGATATGGATGAATATTTACAAAAATATAAATTACCTAGATTAACAGCAGAAGAAATAGAATACTTAAGTAATCCAATAGCAGAAAAAGAAATTGAACAAGCCATCAAAGATCTCCCTAAGAAAAAAATCCCCAGGGCCTAATGGATTCACCAGTGAATTCTATCAAACATTCAAAGAACAATTAATTCCAATACTACAGAAATTATTTGATACAATAAGCAAAGAAAGAGGCTTACCAAATTCATTTTATGACACAAATATGGCACTGATTCCTAAGCCAGGTAGATTTAAAACAGAGAAAGAAAATTACAAACCAATCTTCTTAATGAACATAGATGCAAAAATCTTAAATACATGTTAAAACCAGTGGAAATGTGCATTGGCCATGGGTGAGGGGAGTGCAGGGGGTGAAGAGGAAAGTAGAAGCATGAATCATGTAACCATGTTAAAATGAATATTAATAAATGGTTAAAAAAATCTGAAACAGAATATTAGCAAAAAGACTCCAGCAAGTGATCAAGAGGGTTATCCATCATGACTAGGTGGGATTTATACCAGGAATGCAAGGATGGTTCAACATTAGGAAAACCATCCACATAATTGACCATATCAACAAGCAAACCAACAAAAACCACATGATTATCTCAATAGATGCTGAAAAAGCCTTCGCCAAAATATAACACCCATTCCTGCTGAAAACACTAGAAAGTATAGGAATAGAAGGTCCTTTCTTAATAATAATAAACAGTATATCTCTTAAACCATCAACAAGCATCATATGTAGTGGGGATAAATTAGAAGCCTTTTCAATAAGATCAGGTGTGAAACAAGGATGCCCATTATCACCTCTATTATTTAACATTGTACTAAAAACACTAGCAGTAGCAATTAAAGAAGGAAAAGAAATTGAATGTATTAAAATAGGCAATGAGGAGACTAAGCTATCACTCTTTGCAGATGATATGATGGTCTACTTAAAAAAATCCTAGAGAATCAACTAAAAAGCTACTAGAAATAAACAACTTCAGTTCTGCTTTTATTAAAGGGAGCCTTATTATGGCCATCCATACAAGTAGCCTCTCTCTGCTTTGATGGCTCAGCACTTGCCTAAGCTACTATTTACTAAAGTGTTCTGGTCCCTATTTGGGGGGCCTGAGAACCTATTAAACATGCTGTTGTTGCAGAAGACCCTGTTTCCATTTTTTCTTTGTGTGTTGGGGTCCAGTGATTTCTAACAAAGGCATTCCCAAGAGGAAGAAGGACTCAGAAGGGGTTGCCAAGAACTCTGCCTTGTGATGGAATCATCTTTGCCCAGCTTTGGGGTATATCTTGTACCTAAGACCTCAGGCAGCCTCCAGCACAGCATCACAAATCCGTTCACAGAAACACACTGATCTCATTCTCCCTTTGATCTCTGGATCTACTGACAGCCCCTAGACTCATTTCCCAAGAGGCTGAGAAAATGACAATTCAGAAAAACAAATGTTGGAGGCCAAATCTGACCAATGGTTGTTCCTCACTGTATTGCTATGTGAAAGAGTTTGAGGTATAAGACAACCACACCAACCATTGGGCCCTTCTTTTCCTG
>NW_025368916.1:0-1487 GCF_016433145.1 Gracilinanus agilis | reverse complement strand
ATTTCATCCTATACAGTTTTTCCCTGTTCCCTCTATGTAAACTTCTTCTAGTTACCCTGTTGGTAATAACAATTTTTAATATTTGCTAATATCTTCTTTTTGGGGGGGTACAAATTGATTGAACTTGTTGGGTCCCTTAAAGAAAAGCTTTTTTTTCTCCTCCCCCCATTCTCTTAATTACCTTATGTTGATTCTCTTGAGTTCTGGGTTTGGGCAGCAAACTCTCTGTTTAAGTCTGTTTTTTTCTTGATAAATGTTTGGAAGTCCTCAATTGTATTGAATGACCATACTTTCCCCTGCAATATTATAGTTATTTTTGCTGGATAGGTCTAAGCTGCCATCTTCCCAGAAATCCCATCCATTTCCTTTAAATGCAAGTACATATAATTCCTTTTCAACTTTGTCCTTATGATGTCTTCTGGAAAAATCAATAGAATCATTTTCTGAGTTAATGTAAATTATTCCTTAAAACATTCATTTCTCCTTTGAATTCCCAGAACCAAACACCCTTCCATGGGAATTACTCCCTTATGTGAGTCCATCTTTGTATTTCTAAGCTGGAACTTAGGAATGTGCTTGACCTATCATAAATATTTAAGTATTTATTCATTCATTTGTTTAGAACCAATTCTTCAAATGATTGCTAATAATTCCATATTTCTTCATTTGAGAAACAAATGTTCGTATCTTCAAACTATAAATCCTAGTTGTTAAGGAAGAATGTTTTCATGGGCATTTAAAATTCCATTTCAGTACTATTGTCTCACATTAAACTTCCCAATGTTCTTTTTTCATGTGCTATTGAATAAGTATACGTTTACTATTCTCTACTTATATATTTTATGATTGTTTGTTTGGATTTCAGTATAGCTTCAAATTTATCTCAATTAAAGTTTGCCTTATTAGGTTGAACAAGCATTTGAAAGCTTTGGAATTTCAGCTTTGATTTTATTATCCACATAGAGCTATAATTTTCAGATTATCTTTTGTTGTTCACTCATTCTAGTTTTGTTCAACTCCTTATGACCCAGTTTGATTAACACAATAAGTGGCACAGAGTAGGCATTATTTAAATCATTATTATTACTTGCTATTTTTCCTGGTTAAATCCCTTAAAATTTGTATTCTCCCTCATGACTTTTTGAGATAATAATTATAAAGCACTTGGCAGAATGCCTAGCATATAATAGGTGATTAATAAATATTTGTTTTTTTACCCTTTGTTTTCACATATAACTTTCCAGTGTCGGCTACTATTACCTAGGACATCCTAAATGAAGTTTACACAATTCCTACATGGGGTCTATGCAATGTTCAGAAGGAATTTCTATGGATTTTTATCATCATTTTCATCATCATCATTTTATTTCAGATTACATGACAAAACAATTTTTCAACTTTTGTTTTCTGATATTTGGCAATCCATGTTCTCTCCTTCTCTTCTTCCCTATGAAGGCAGGGAGATTATGTATATATATATATATATA
>NW_025368915.1:0-2548 GCF_016433145.1 Gracilinanus agilis | reverse complement strand
CCACCACTGTAGACCAAGAGATATGTCAAACAACTTGAAAAATATCAAAAGTTACTGGAAAAGGGGGCAGCTGGGTAGCTCAGTGGATTGAGAGCCAGGCCTAGAGACAGGAGGTCCTAGGTTCAAATCTGGCCTCAGACACTTCCCAGCTGTGTGACCCTGGGCAAGTGACTTGACCCCCATTGCCCACCCTTACCACTCTTCCACCTATAAGTCAATACACAGAAGTTAAGGGCTTAAAATTAAAAAAAAATCATTAAAAAAAGTTACTGGAAAAGGGGGAAGCTGGGTAGCTCAGTGGATTGAGAGCCAGGCCTAGAAATGGGAAGTCCTAGGTTCAAATCTGGCCTCAGACACTTCCCAGCTGTGTGACCCTGGGCAAGTCACTTGACCCCCATTGCCTACCCTTACAATTCTTCTGCCTTGGAGCCAATACATAGTATTGACTCCAAGATAGAAGGTAAGGATTTAAAAAAAGTTACTGGAAAATGAAAAAGTATGATAATACATTATCTCTATGAAAAATGTATGGTGGGAATGGAATTCATGCTAGCATTGATGTAATCTCAAGAAAAGGGTATAAAAATTAAAGTCAGCAGATGGAAGATCAGAACAGCTTTTTGCAAGCTACAGTGTCTCTGGCTGTTCTCATTCTGTTTCTGCTCAACTGTCCTGCCCCCAAGGGGAACCTGGACTGCTGGCAAGCCATTTCCCCCACCCCTCAGCATTCAGTACTTTGTGGTCACCACAAATTCAATATGCCTCAAGTCTAACTCATTACTCTCCTGACAAAATTAACTTGCTTATATTCCTATTTCAGAGTATGCCTATTCCTATGAAAACAATGTCATGCTTTGCCACTCGCCTATATCTGAAAGCTCCAAGTTGTAATGGACTCTTTTCCTCTCCTAGGCAAGTAGTCAGTATACCAGATCCCTACTTTTTAACTCTGCTGCCTCCATTTTGGTTTAAAAAAAATATCATGATGGAATCCTAGATTTAGAGAGTGAAGGGATTTTAGAAGCCATCTTACTAATTTCCTTCCTCATTTTTCTGAGGAGGAAACAGATCCAGGTGAGCCTTTCTCTTACATTCAGGGCAAACAAACATCAGTCTGAATAACTGTTGTGATCCCAACTAGGCTTTGTCCTTCTTCTCCCCCTCCTCCTTCTCCAACCCTCCTACTCCTTTTCCTGCTCCTCCTTCCTCCTCCTCCTCCTCCTCTTCCTCCCTCTTAATTTCTGTCTTAGAATCTATACTAAGTCTAGGTCCCAAGGCAAAAGAATAGCAAAGACTACATAATTGGGGTTAAGTGAGTTGTTCAGGGTCACACAGGTAGGAGGTGTTTGAGGCGAGATTTAAACCCAGACCATTCTGTCTCCAGGCTTGGCTCTCTATCCAGAGCTATCTCACTGCTGCATAACTGCCTTTCTAAAGAGGGTTGGTTTTGTTTGTGTAACTTCTTATACCCAAGGTCACACAGTAAATTGGCAAGCTAGGGCTAGAACTCAAGTCTCTCCATTTACTTTGAACGTGGTCTTTATCAGTTTTCATGGGTCCAGTCCCTGTTCTTCATAGGTATTTTTGGGTAAATCTTCATATCTCCCACATGAAGCTCTTTGACTTGCCCTCAAATGCAAAGTCCCATGAAGTTGAGGCACCAACATTATGTATTTTTTCAGGCAGATGTCTTCTTTCTGTTCTGCCTTTCTGTTGTTCTTCAACTTCTGAGTTGAAGAGACAATTGCATTGTCACATAAGATATATAAAACAGTCATTCTTCTCTATGCCCTCCTCTAAATTAAAAAAAAAATAAACAAACAAGAGGAAGGATTGTTCTCTTAGTGTTTAAGAGAGGAGAGAGAGATATCCTGGCACATAACACAATAAATGCTATTTGACTGACGGTTATGTAAAGGAACTAGATCAGGAGTTGGCAATGTATGGCTCTGAAGCCATATCTGGCTCCACCTCCCAACCGGCCAGTCCAGGCAGAGCCCCAGGATGTGCCCCAGGGGGCCCTTCAGCCCCCCCCCTCCATATTCCAGCGCCTTCTACTTCCATCCTCCTCCTTCTGCAGGCCTTTATGGCTCTCACGGCCAAAAAGGTTGCCGACTTTGGACAATTGGGTTTAGGGAGAGGAGGATTTGAGTTCAGTATTCGTATTTGTGTCACCTTGGGAAAGAAGTCACACTCTCAGCTTTATTTTCCTCATCTGTAAAATGTGGATAATGACATCAATTTCAAGGAAATGTTTGTGACAATCAAATGAGGTACCATATAAAGCACTTTGCAACTCTTAAAGTGCTATATAAACACTAGCTGTTGTTGTCATACCATTTATCCTCTTGTTGATTTCTCGGCTTCTTGGATCTTCACTACAATCACTCTTCAATAAATGACTTGAGTTACTATAAAGTATGAAAATGAAAGATCTGACTTCCTTTTAGAGAGATGATGACAGTGGAGGACTTTCTCACAGTCATCTCATTAGTTCTCATAGAGCTTTAGTTTCTCTCCTGATCTCTAGTCCAACTCTATATTAGGC
>NW_025368914.1:0-1172 GCF_016433145.1 Gracilinanus agilis | reverse complement strand
TTTCTCTTGGTGTCCCCTACTATTCACCCCTCTCTTTCCCACCCCCCATGTAATCTTAGACCATTTAATATTCCAACCTCTCCCTATGAATTATTCTTCTGATTACTATAATAGTGAATACTATAATAGTGAATAGAGTTCACTACAGAGAATTATACATAGCATTTCTCCACATAGGAATACAGATAATTAGATCTTATTGAAGCCCTTAAAGAGGCAAATTTAAAAATAAGAGTTTCCTTTCTTTCCCTTTTGTTTCTTATTTACCTTTTTATGTTTCTCTTGATTTTTTTAAACACTTGTACTTCGGTGTATTGTCTCATAGGTGGAAGATTGGTAAGAGTGGGCAATGGGGGTCAAGTGACTTGCCCAGGGTCACACAGCTGGGAAGTGGCTGAGGCCGGGTTTGAACCTATGACCTCCTGTCTCTAGGCCTGACTCTCATTCCCCTGAGCTCGTGTTTGGATATCAAACTTTCCATTTAGTCCTGTTCTTTTCTGTGCAAATATTTGGAAATCTTCTATCTTGTTGAAAGCCCATACTTTCCTCTGGAAGTATATAGTCACTTTTGATGGGTAGTTGATCCGTGGTTGAAGACCAAGTTCTCTTGACTTTCTTAATATCATATTCCAAGACTTGCGGTCTTTTAGTGTAGAAGCTGCCAGATACTGTGTGATCCTGATTGGTGCTCCTTGATATCTGAATTGTCTCTTTCTGGCTTCTTGTAAGATTTTTTTTTACTTGGAAGCTCTTTAATTTGGCTATTATATTCCTGGGGGTTGACTTTTCTGGGTCTAGTGTAGAGGGTGATCTATGGATCCTTTCACTGTCTATATTGCCCTCTTGTAGAACTTCAGGGCAATTTTGCTGAATAATTTCTTTTAGTATGGAGTCCAAATTTCTATTATTTCTGCTTTTTCAGGAAGACCAATGATTCTCAGATTGTCTCTTCTAGACCTGTTCTCTTGTTCTGTCACTTTCTCATTGAGATATTTCATGTTTCCTTCTATTTTAACAGTTTTTTTGACTTTGTTTTATTTGTTCTTACTGTCTTGAGAGATCATTGGCTTCTAATTACTCAATTCTAGCCTTTAGGGACTGGTTTTTGACTATAATCTTTTGGTCTTCCTTTTCAGTTTGGTCATTTTTGGTGTTCAATTTGCTTATCAGTC
>NW_025368913.1:0-3759 GCF_016433145.1 Gracilinanus agilis | reverse complement strand
TATATATATATATATATATATATATTCTAAATCAATAATTAGAGAAAATAAAATGAAAACAACTCTGAGGTACCACCTTACACTTATCAGATTGGTTAAAATGACTAAATATGGGAGGGGACATGGGAAAATAGGTGCTCTAATAAATAGGCTGATAGTAGAACTCTGAATTATTCTACCGTTCCAGAAAGAAATTTCCAACTATGCTTCAAAAGTTATGACTGCCCATATCCTTTTGGCCCAGTAGAATCACAACTAAGCCTATGCTTCAGAGATCAATGAAAGGGGAAAAAATACTTATTGCATCCTATTTGGGTGTTGGGCTTGTCCAAAATTATTCAGGTTGATTTTTAGAGAGTGGATGTTTAAGTTCACCACTAAGGGCATAATGGGAGCCTTTTCAGTTTTTATTTTGTGTCTTTTTGTGCATCTGTGTGTATACACGTAAATATAGATATACATAGGCATATATTTTTGTGTTGACACATAGAAATAAAGGCAATAAGTAAAAAAATCAAAAAAGAATAAAAAAGATAAAGAAGGAACTAGATTGAGACATAGAAAGAAACAAGGAAAGGAAGAAGACTGATACAGGGGTAGAGAGAGTATTTTTATGAGAATCTGCCATCTCATTTATTCATATATTACTCCCATGATGGATGATCAAGCTTTGGCTCAGATGAAGATATATGAGCTTTTCAGTAATTCGAATGAATGAGTCAGTATTTTCTGATCTTTCATAATTGTACTAAAAGTTGAGCACCATAACAAAACATAAGCAAAACATGAGTTCTAATGACTTTGAAGTTTATTTGAAATTTTTATGGGACTAGAGAGACGCAGCTAATGGCTAAATAAGTTTCAGATGGGCAGGTAATCCCAACATAGTTAACAAACATAGACTAAACTGAATCTTCTTTCATTCAACAACCATATGTGAATGGCTAACTGTGCCAGGCACTGGGTTTTCATTATCAGACTCTACCGTCAAGGGACTTAGGCAGTATAGTGGATAGAGTTCTAAAGTCAAAAGGATCTGAGTTCAAATCCAGTTTCAAACACTTACTAGTTATAAGCCATTGAGCAAGAAATTTAACCACTTTGCCTCATTTTCTTCATCTGTAAAATGAGAGTAAAAGTAACACCTAATTTCTAAGGTTGTTGTAAGTATCAAATGAGATAATGATTAGCACAGTATCTGTTAAATAGAAGTAATATAAAATTCCATTATTATTATTATTTCATGGGAAAATAACATATTTAGTGAAAACTGAGTATGATAGTGCCTGGGAGCAAGCCATTATTCACTAGGCATATCAAAATAGATTTTCTTTTGGAGGTTAAACCTCAGCTATACTTTGAAGGAATCTAGCAATCCTCTAAGGCAGGGGTAAGGAAGGAAGACATATCAGGCATTAGAAATATTAGAAGTCACTATCTTGAAATGGTCTAAAATATATGGTCTGGAAAGAGATATTCACACAGTGAATAATGTGAGCAGAACAGAGTAAAGTTGCCTCTTTGACTTTCAAAAATCCAAAAAACCCAAGCATCCTAGATTGCAGGTGGCCTTGGACCTTTCTGTGCCCTTAGAAGAGTAGGAAGATCCAACCAAGAATAAAAAAAACAGTGAAAATCTTTACATTTTAAGTGTGTTTTATGAAAAGCAGGAGGATGTGTGGTTTTATTTTCTTATCCATTTTCCCTCTTTTTAGTATTTGAATACTTAATCCATAACATTTAAAATCATGAGAGTTAGGGGATATTTTTGGGGATTTAGTCACTAAATGATAACTGTAGTCCAACTATCAATAATATAGAATTAGATCTTGATCAATGATACATGTAAAACCCAGTGGAATTGTGTGTTGGCTAAGGGGTATTAGGGGGATTTGGGGGAGAGGGAAAGAACATGTAATATGAAACTAGGGGAAATATTTAAAATAAAAACTAAAAAAAAATAAAAAAAGGTTAAATTGGAAATCCAAAAAAAAATTGATTGTTAGCAATATATTTGCCTTCATTTGTCATCTATGCACATATGTATATGCATATATGTGCGCACATGCATATAAGTATGTGCATATATGGGTATATGTATTTATAATATGTACATGTAATACTTATATGTGTATAATATATAATATGACTGAATATTATATATAATAGACATATATAATATGGATCCAAGATAATGTGTATATGTATATAACGTGTATATGTATGTATGCTTAAAGGTGTGCATTTTTGCATGTGCATGCACATATATAATATGTGGTGTGTGTTTCAGATCGAGAATTTGTAATTTTAATTGTTCCTCTTTCTCATTGAAGAAGGAAGAGAAGGGGAAAAGTACTAAGTATTGATTATATCCCAAGCACTGTATTAAAAGTATTTTATAAATATTGTCTTATTTGATCTTTGCCAAAACTCTTTTTATTTATAATTATTAATTTTTATAATTGTTTATATTTTTATAATTTATGTATTTATATTTATAATTATTATTCCATTATACACTTGAGTAAATTGAAGTAGACAGAGGTTAAGGAACTACTCCAGAATCACACGGCTAATAAATACCTGAGGTTAGATTTGAACTCAGGTCTTTCTGATTCCTGACCCTTATATACTGGCTAGGTACCTCTCTGAAGAGAGGACTTTATCTCTTAAATTACTTGTGTTAAATTTAGTTTAAAGAAATCATATTCCCACATGTTATCTTCACCTTACCCTTAAATCCCCATTCTTTTTTGTCTTCCCTTTCCCAAATATTTTAGTTTGGTTTACCTTACCTTTTAAATTATTTTCTTTCTTCTCTTAATATAGTTACATGTAATTGTCTTTTCTGAAAAATAAAAAAAAATCCATCTCATTTCTTTTGACTTTATTTTTTTTTATTTTCTTTGCCTTTAAAAATATATATTCCTTTTATTCTCATTAATCCTCTTTGCTTTCTGTATATTCTGTACTGCTCTTCTTTGATTCATGATCCTAATACTTATTTATAATCTCTGTATTTATGGAATTAAAGATTCAAAAATAGCTATTTTAAATTCTCTCTTCTAAACAAATTCTGTTATTGTTTCATAGATTGTTTTTCTCTTCCTTCTTTCTTTCCTGTTGTGCCTCACTCTCTCCTTCAAATATAGAAGGGACTGAAACAATATTCTATGGTGGATATGTTCCTGTTTCCTAGATGTGAAGTTCATTAATATCACTTAGCCTTCCCATGGTTATGTCCCTCCCCATTTGCCATGAATCTCCTTTTCGGGTCCATGTCCTTCCACCCTTTATCATGTCAATTACTTCCAGAAACTGATACCCTTTCTCTAGAGGCAGAATTATTGCCTATGGAAGCACATTATCACAGATGTGGTGATTTCTCTAAGTATCAAATGCTTGCAGATAATACACAATTTAACATTCCCATTTTCCATTACAGAATCTTTATATTCTCCATAGAAGCATTCGTCATTGTAATTCACCTCCATTGCTGAATTGAGATTTCTCCTTTTTTATTTTAATTTCTCCTTTTTGTCACCATTCTTCTTTTGGTTCTCTTATTCTAGAAAGATTCAAGTATTTATTTTCCCGTCATTGTTTGCTACTTACTTGATTAAAGGACTTCATACATTCCTATCTACTTCTCTCTCTTTATCCTTTCCCCTCCTACTCCTTGCCATTCTGCAGTGTAGTCTCAGCAAAAACAAATGATATCCAACCACAAAAATCGAGAGAAACATGAAAAGGTAAATA
>NW_025368912.1:0-1382 GCF_016433145.1 Gracilinanus agilis | reverse complement strand
TATATATATATATAAAATAAATTCCAAGTTAAAGGCTTGGAGTTTAATAGGCAGAGAGGTCCCAGAATACCATGGTAAGCAAGATGAGACCAGACAAGTTTTAAATAGGTGGATAGATAAGAGAAGCTAATTTCAAAAAAAAAAAATTAGGCATGGCATGGGCTAAATGATGCAATTCATGATGACGTGAATGTCTTTGTAAATAATTATTACTACAATGAAATAGATGTAAACTCTTACACCAAAGGGAGTGCCCCCAAATTACTTTTTGCCAATGTGCCTATCAGTCGTTTTTGTTTTCTTTCTCTTTTCTTTCCCTCTTATCCCCAAATTCTTGTAATTCCCTCTAGGTAAAGTGCAATGTTTTACACACCTCTCATAAAAGAATCTTTAGAGGTATAAGCTGGGTTTAACATGTTTTTGCCATATACATGTGTGCATACACATGCATAAGCATATATACAGTACAGGTATCCCTTCAATATCATGACTTTCTCCATCACTATTTCTATATACTGTGGGTCAGCATAAGAAATCAAAGGGGAATTTGGGAAGGGTTTTGCATAAGCCATAGATGAAAACACAGAAGGCCAGCAGATGATACAGAAAAAAGTTTAGAAACTCAGAAATGCATAAAATATATGTATAATATTGTATAATATAAACATGTTTTATCTTGTAATACCATAAATATATATACAATTTATTTTACTTTAAATATTCCAGAAAAAGAAGAAGAAAAGAATTCAAACTTTTCTTTTTAATAAAGGGAGGGCTAAAAATTTTTACAGGGATTTTCCAGATCCCATGGATGCCATTCCTCATTCTCCACAGTGTGAAAAGGGTCTCTTGGGCATATAATTCCTCTGATTGGCTATTAAAGCATTTGAAAATGTCTCCATTCCTACCTTTCAGTATTTGCTCTAAGATCCAGAGAAACTGGTCTTCTCATTCCTCTCACATGAGACTCCATCTGCTGTCTTTGCCCATCTCATGGGCTGTCCCCATGCCTGAAGTGATCTTCCTCCTTACCTTCACCTCCTGATTTCCCTGGCTACATTTAAGAGCCAGCTCATATACCATCTCTACCAGAAACCTTTTCCAAGTATCTCTCCCACTTCCTACTCTATGTGTCTACTTTCCTTCTGATATTAAACTCCACTTCACTAGAAAGTGTGTTTGTGTATGTAGAAAGACAGAGACAGAGAGAGAAAGAGAGACAGAGAGGAGAAACAGAGACACAGTAATACAGAGAGGCAGAGATAGAGTGAGAGTAAGAGAGAGAAGAGAAGAGAGGAGAGGAGGAGGAGAGAAGAGAAGAGAAGAGAAGAGAAGAGAAGAGAAGAGAAGAGAAGAGAAGAGAAGAGAAGAGAAGAGAAGAG
>NW_025368911.1:0-1485 GCF_016433145.1 Gracilinanus agilis | reverse complement strand
TTATATATGTATATATATGTATATGTACATATATATATGTACGAATGTATTCATCTTCATCTGTCTCTATCTCTTTTTCTTCTATTTTTCATCTATGAAAAGTTCATCATTGTTCTTAAAATCAAGTCCAGTAACACCTCGACACTTGACAGCCTTGATGTGGAAGCAGACATTGGTGAAAAAGGGTAAAATTATTTACCTAATTGTGTCGCAGGCTTAAAATGCAAAGAAAAAAGAGGATTTATTAAGTACTCAGAAGCTTCATACCTTTCTATTAGAAATTCTTCAAAAAAAAGTATCAGAAATTTCTGGATATATTAAGTACTAAATAGTATAATAAAAAAAGAAAATTTACTATAACTTAAGAAATATTTTAGGTTAGTGCCTAAAAAGTACTTCTGTAATATAAGAGATTTGGGAAGGAGCTGGGACACAGTGTGACATGATAGAAAGATCTTTGGATTTGGTTTTGGAAAACTTGAATTTGATTGAACCCTGGTTCTACCACTTGTATAATCTGAGGCAAATTATTTTTTAAAAATCACAATTTCCTCATGTGTAAAATGAAGGAGCTGGATTAAGTAAACCCAAAACTCCCAGCCCCAAATCATATGATCCCATAATTTAAAAAATATATAGTTACTAGGCTTTTAACTAGATTTTTAAAAAACCCTTACCTTCAGTCTTGGAGTTAACACTTTGTATTAATCCCATGATAGAGGAACAGGAAAGGTTTGGCAATTGGGGTTGAGTGAATTACCCAAGGTCACACAGCTAGGATGTGTCTGAGGTCAGATTTGAACCTAGCTTCTATCTCTAGCTCTGCCTCTAGATTTTTGTATAGCACCTTTCACTAACAGTGTAAAGAAGCTTATTCAGGTATATTTAGAATCCTAGAATGTCAGATTTGGAATAGACTTTAAACACTATTTCACTGGACAAGTTATTTATTCCTTCTAAGCTTTAGTTTTCATATTTGAGAAAGAGGGGAATAGTGCTTGTACTGTCTACTGCACAGAGATAGCATCAATAAAATATACTTTGTGGAATGGTATGTAAAGAGGAACTCTTAGTTTCATGATAATCAAATCACAAAAGAAAATAAATTTGTTATTTTCATCAATTTCATTGGAACCCGGTCATAATAATGAGAAAATAGAATGAAGAAAAGGTCAAATTTCCATCTTTCTTTGGCCTCAGAATTATAGAAAACTCTGGTCAAGAGAAAAAAATTACACATATTCTCTTGAACTTTGCCATAGTAGGGTGCAATATAAATTACCATGAAGTAGTTCCCAATCTTCCAACTTAAACATCATTTCTAAACAAAGACAAACCATCTCCAAAAAAAATACTTGACCCTTCTCCATAGTTATGTACTCATCATTGTTTTTCGTCCTTAGCAAGACAAAAGACCTCAGAATTCTGAGACATTCCTAAAAAGTAAACAGAGATAGAGATAGAAAGTAAAGGAGGGAGGGAGGG
>NW_025368910.1:0-1473 GCF_016433145.1 Gracilinanus agilis | reverse complement strand
ATCTCTTTTTCCATTTGGCCAATTTTAGTTTTTAAAAAGAATTTTTTTCAGTGAAATTTTCCACCTCTTTTTCAGTGTGGTCAATTATGCTATTTAAAGAGTTATTCTCTTCATTGGATTTTTGTGTCTCTTTTGTCATTTGGCCTATTTTTTATGGGATCAGTTTTGTTGGTATTTTTTTTGTATCTTCTTTACTGAGCTGTTAAAAATTTTTTTTCTGATTTTATTGTATCACTTTCATTTCTTTCCTCAATTTTACCTGTACCTCTCCAATTTAATTTTTGAAATGTTTTGGAGTTCTTCCCTGAATTATTTTTGGGCCTACGACCAAGTCACATTTCTCTTTGAGGCTTTGGATGCATCAGTTTTGATTTTGTTGTCTCATTCTAAGTGTGCATTATGATCTTTCCTGCCACTATAATACTTTCTACGGTCAGCTTCTCTGTTGGTTTTTGTCGTTGCTAAATTTTTTTTCAGTCTTTTTCTCAACTTTTAACTTAAACAAAATTCTTAACATTGGGTTTTTTCCTGGGTGGAAGAGGTAGTACCCAAAAGTTCAGGATTTTTGTGTACTGGCTTTCAGAGTTCCTTCTGGGGTCTATAAGTTTTCAGTTCTTCTAAGGTGGTATGATCTAAACAGAAATGTGTTTCTACTCTCTCGGCCTGTGTTTTGATTCGTGAGCAACCAGAAGCACTCTTTTCTATCCTGGAAATGGAATCAGGGTTTCTTATCCCATATTACATCAATGACACGTGTGCTGTACTCTTCCCTGCCTTTGACCTGCTCCCTGGGACTGTGATTCTTTACTGTAACCCAAAAGTTCATATGGGCAATGGAACAGAATCTTGTACTTATACCAGAAAGGTTCTCCTATAAACTCCTTCTGACCAATCATTACATCCTCTTCTCTGCTGACTCAGAACTCTGGAAACCATTGGTGCTGATTCAGCAACCTCAGAGACTCCATTGCCTTGTTGGCATGTGGTGTCTACCTCATATTGCTGGTCTGAGCCCCACACTCACCCTGGTGTCACAGTCTTTTTCTTATGACTTCCTAATTTGTCTTAGGTGGAAAAATTGTTTCACCCTGTCCTTTTCTGGATTCTTCTTTTCAAGAATTCATTTTTAGTTGTAATTTAAAAACCTAAAGTTAAGGAGAATTTGAGAGAAATCAGACAGGTCCCTGCCTTTTCTCTACCTTCTATATATATAGTTCTTTTCAAAGAGACAGAGGGAGAATCCAAAATGATGCGCATAGGCCAAAGAATGGCTGAACAAATTATGATACACACACATATAAAATAAACATCTTTTAAAGAATTAGAAACTCTGAACAGTAGCATAATAACCAACCACAATTATGTAGAGTTAGTGGTGAAACATATTACCCACTTTCTGAAAAAGGACCCAGAATATAAGATAAGACATGTTTTTTGGTCATGGTTATTATGAAACTTTTTGATTTTTTCCCC
>NW_025368909.1:0-1339 GCF_016433145.1 Gracilinanus agilis | reverse complement strand
ATAAATCCACCAAAGTTTTATAATCCCCTTTCTTGATCACTTGCTGGAGTCTTTTTGCTAGTGTTCTATTGAAGATTTTGGCATCTGTGTTCATTAAGGAGGTGGTCTGTAGTTTTTTTCTCTGTTTTTGATCTGCCTGGCTTTGGAATCAGTACCATAATTGTGTCATAAAATAAATTTGGTAGGACTCCTTCTTTGCTTATTATATCTAATAATTTGTATAGTATTGGGATTAGTTGTTCTTTGAAGGTTTGTTAGAATTCACTTGTGCATCCATCAGGCCCTGGTGATTTTTTTTCTTAGGGAGTTCTTTAATGGCTTGTTCAATTTCTTTTTCTGATATGGGATTGTTTAGGTATTCTATTTTTTCTGCTGTTGATCTGGGCAATTTGTATTTTTGTAAATATTCATCCATATCACCTAGATTGCTATGTTTATGGCCATATAATTGGGCAAAATACTTTTTAATCATTGCCCTAATTTCCCCTTCATTAGAAGTGAGGCCTCCCTTTTCATCTTTGATACTGTCAATGTGGTTTTCTGCTTTCCTTTTTTGTATCAGATTGAGCAGTACTTTGTAGCTTTAACAGACTTCAGATATGAAACAATAAGTCAGAGGAAACATTTGGGGGACTTCTGAGCTGCCATTTCACCTTTCCCTTGGCTCTGCCCCGTCTAAGGTCTCTCAAGGTCCACATCCTCTAAGAAGCTGCAGTATGACTCTGTCTCATCCTCCGGATGGGGCTAATCTTCTCCTTCATGAACCATTGTAGTAGCTGGGGATGAACTCCAAGCTAAAGTGACCAAGACTGCTGAGTGATGCCAGACTTCTCACGTCCACAAGGTAGCTGCTGGGGCTGGAAAGGCCCATCTTGAGATCACTGTGCAGTCACCTATGCTCAGGAAAAGCAAAGCAGAATAACAAAAGAGAGACTTGCTGTGACCTATCTCAGGCTCTCCTAGGCAGGAATGTACTTCCATGAGCCCCCAGAGATGCCACCAGGGAAGTTCTGAATCTTCAGGCACATGGAAAAAAAGAGAAGAAAAGAATGAAAACAGAAGGGCTCTCTTTGTCTTTCTGTCTCTGTCTATCTCTGTCTCTCCTCCCTGTCTGTCTCTCTGTGTCTCTGTCTCCCCCCCCCACTTCCCTCCCTTCCTGTTATCATTCTCTTTCTCTCTCTTCTCTCCCTTTCTGTCTCTGTGTCTCCTTCTCCCCCTCCTCCTTCCCTCCCTCTGTCCTATCTCTCATCCTATTTCCTGACATAACCCTAAACCTATTCCTGCTGTCCAATGAGCCCTAAGTGGGGTTGCTGTGTCAGACCAAAGCAAACAGTCTCTC
>NW_025368908.1:0-1417 GCF_016433145.1 Gracilinanus agilis | reverse complement strand
TCATCATTCCTTTCTCTCTCCCCCTCTGTCTCTATCACTTTCTCACTTTGTTTCTCTCTCAACCTCTATCCCTCCTACTCCCTCGTTTTCCTCCTTTCTCTGTCACTACCTCTCCATCTCTCAGTCTCTTTGACTCTCTACCTCTGCCTTATTCTCTGTCTCTGTCCTGCTTTCCTTCTCTTTTCACTTCCTATGCCTTTCTATTTCTCTGTTCCTTAATCTTTCTCGTTTTATGGATCTGTTTCTTTTCATTCTGGATTTCCTTTTTTAAAATAAATCCCTCCTTCTCTCTCTCTGTCTCTCTCTCTCTCAATCTCTTGCATTTGGTCTCTTTATCTCCCTCTCTCTCTCTCAATGGAGCTGGCCTCCTGCTTCCTGACCCTCTCATCCAGCATTTCAACAAGACACACATAATCTCGCCTTTTTCAGTGCCAGATCCTAATGAATGAGTTCTGGCGAATTCTCTCCTCTTGGTCTTGGAGGGTTTGGTGGGGCTACAAAGGCAATGGGGGACAATGCAGTGAGAAAGAGAATGAAGTATATCACATAGAGTAGATTTCATCAAAGACTGTCTCAGGTCTTCTCTCTTGCTCAGTTTCATCCCTATTTGGCTAAAGGTCTCTCTGTTGGGCTAAATAGGGAAGATGATTGCTCCATTCTGGCTTTAACTTGACATATACAAACACTGAACATCCTGGGAGCATGGGACTACTGCTGTGGAACGTGCCCTCGGAGCTCTAAAGCCCTTACTTTATGGATGGAGAACCTGAGGTTGGGGAAGAGAAGGGGACCCATTGAGAGCTCAATGTTCCATTATCCTTGGGTCAACAATCCTTGCAACTGACCTTTTTGGGGGGGGGGAATTCTTGTAGTCTCAGATTCTCAGGGTGTGTTGGGTTTCTTTGGTCTAGTCCGGCATTTTCAATGATTATTGTGGAATGAGAATTTTGACCCATTATTTCTCCCAGTATTCCACTTTCGTTCTCAGGTTACTTTCTCAGCATTTAGAGATCAAATCTTTGTGTGACACTAGCCCTCCTTCTCTCTTTTCCCCCCAACGTGGCTGTGAAAATGGGCTTGTCTTTTTCTTTCTTCTGCTTCCTGTGATTACGAATAAATCTAATAAAAGAGGATATTTGTGGTAATGGCATATTTCAGTTAGACAGCTTCAAGGTTTTCCTGGATTGGAATACTTGACAATCTGTGTGACATTGGGTCTGTGTCTGACTCCTACCTCAAACCACACCACAGGGGCTTGGGATAGTCTTTTTGGTTTAACAGGGAACAAAAGCTGAGTGGATGCTAAGTGGGCCCCTTTCCTCACCAGGCCTCTCCTCTTGCCCCCTCCTTCAACCATTTGGATGACTGCTAAGGAGGATACTCAGCAGGACAGTCATTTTGTACTAGTCATGAGTTC
>NW_025368907.1:0-2022 GCF_016433145.1 Gracilinanus agilis | reverse complement strand
AGAATTAATAGTGGAAATGTATTGCCTATATGTTTCTATGGACATTTGGACCATTTAGTTTGAGTGACTCCATATTGGAGTCCTAGCATTATAATATTGTATCAAACTAAAATCAAATAATAACAGTAAACAATATAAAGTTTATAATTATCACAGGGTTATTGCCAGAAAAATCTATCTAGGAAGAAAAACAGATATGTTAGAGGTAGAACCAGACCCACAAAGATGTAGACAGTCACCTTCCTTTGTAATCTGAGGAACAATGTCTCCCATCCCCAAAGTGTTAGCCCTACTGGTTTAACATGTCTGAAATGACACCATTAGAGATTTTCCTGATTTGAGGTCATGGATTCTATCCACTATGCCATCTAGCAGCCTTATTTATTTTATACCAATCTTAAATTATTTTTAAATTTCCAGACTTTGACTAGGCAATTTCTTTGAAAAACTTAGCCCATTTCTGTTTTCTTTGAGACAAATGTCAATCCTAGAAGTATACAGTTTTAAGGTTCTAAGAATATAGGCTAAGCACCTAAAGTCTAATACTTTCTATCACTTCCCTTTTATAGTTGACTTCCCTCACCCTTCTTTATTACCTTGATGATGGGATTTCCAATCAGACAAATTTATTCCCACAGATTCCTGATGACTGTGTGAACTGTGAGCCTGATAATATCCTGAGGATTGTCCTAGTTGGGAAAACTGGAAATGGGAAAAGTGCAACAGGGAACACCATCCTTGGCTATGAAGGTTTTGTATCTAAAATTTCACCAGATTCAGTGACCAAGGAATGTAAAAAACAAACCCGGAAATGGATGTCCAAGAAAGAACTTGTGGTTATTGATACTCCTGGACTATTTGACACAGATGAAAGCTTAAAAACCACTTGCACTGAGATCAGGCGCTGTTTTGTCCTTTCTTCCCCCGGGCCACATGCCATCATTCTGGTTCTGCAGCTGGGTCGCTATACAGATGAAGATCATCAGACTATCTGCCGAGTCAAGGCACTCTTTGGAAACTCTGTCACAAAATACATGGTAGTCTTGTTCACTTGGAAAGATCACCTAGATGGGTACGAACTGGATGAGTTTGTAAAAGGCTGTAATGTAACCCTCAAAAAGCTTCTTGAAGAGTGTGAAGGGCGATACTGTGCATTCAATAACAAAGCCCAGGGTGATGAAAAGGAAGCCCAAGTGATAGAGCTGATGGATTTGATAGAGAAGATGGTGCAGGATAATAAGGGGGAGTATTTTTCAGATGCCATATACAAGAAAACTGAGGAAATACTGAAAAAAAGAAGAAAGTAACTGAAGGCACAATACATCCAACAATTAGAAAATTCTATTCATGAAATAGAAGAAAAATATGCTGAGATATCAAACCCCACAGATGAGGAAAAAGCCAAAAAGGAGTCTAAAAGAAGACAGCTATGGCAAAAATATGAGGAAAATATTAAAAAAGTAGGAGCAGAGGCAGAGAAAGATACAAGTATATTGAGAGAAATAGTAAAGGAAAATAGAAACTTGATTTCTCAAATTCCAGTTTGGTTCAAAAAGTTCATGTAGGTGCTTTAAAAAAATGAACCTGCTCTTTTTTCATTCATAGCTATCCCTACCTAATTTTATGTAAACTTATCTATATATAGAATTATTTCTGATTTCTTTCATATTATTTTTGAGGCCATGATAAAACAGATGTGATGAGGCAGAGTTCCCACCAGTGATATACCACTTTATAGCTCCCAGAATCAAATTTCTTCCTACTTTTGGTTGAGCTTTTACTTTCTGGGCCCCCAGTGTAGAGTCTAGGATTTGTTGACCTCAAATCTTTCGTGAGCATGGATAAGTAATAAAGTTTTAACCTTCTTTGTTCAAATTGCTTCAAAGCTTCTTTATTCCTGATCTTCCAGAACTGTGTCTCCACTCATCTATTACTCCCAGTGTCTATAGAAATCTTTCTTGACTACAGTTAAATCCATGCCTCCCTTCCTCTTGTACATTTTAAAATGATTTTCTTCTTTCA
>NW_025368906.1:0-11005 GCF_016433145.1 Gracilinanus agilis | reverse complement strand
TTTGAGTAATTAGACCCCTGTCAGAGTTTTTGGTTATAAATATTTTTCCCAATTTGTTGTTTCCCTTCTGATTTTGACTACATTGTTTTTGTTTGTACAAAAGCTTTTTAGTTTAATATAATCAAAACCATTTAATTTACATTTTGTAATTTTCTCTAACTCTTGCATGGTTTTAAAATCTTTCCTTTCCCAGAGATCTGATAGGTATACTATTTTGTGTTCACTTAACTTATTTATAGTTTCCCTCCTTATATTCAGGTCATTCACCCATTCTGAATTTATCT
Organism: Gracilinanus agilis; assembly: GCF_016433145.1. NCBI lineage: Eukaryota > Metazoa > Chordata > Mammalia > Didelphimorphia > Didelphidae > Gracilinanus > Gracilinanus agilis. Next base: position 10,721 of record NW_025368906.1, on the reverse strand, counting down.
TGGTGTAGGGTGTAAGATGTTGATCTAAACCTAATCTTTCCCATATTGTTTTCCATATTTCCCAGCAGTTTTTGTCAAATAGTGGATTTGTGTCCCAAAAGTTGGGCTCTTAGGGTTTATCATATACTGTCGTGCTGATGTCATTTACCCCAAGTCTATTCCATTGATCCTCCCTTCTATCTCTTAGCCAGTACCATATTGTTTTAATGTCTGTTGCTTTATAGTATAGTTTAATATCTGGTACTGCTAGGCCCCCTTCCTTCACTTTTTTTTCATTATTTCCCTTGAAATTCTTGATCTTTTGTTATTCCAAATGAAATTTGTTATAGTTTTTCCTAATTCAGTAAAGAAGTTTTTTGGTAATTTGATAGGTATGGCGTTAAATAGGTAAATTAATTTGGGTAGAATGTTCATTTTTATTATGTTAGCTCATCTTACCCATGAACAATTAATGGCTTTCCAATTGTTGAGATCCAGTTTTATTTTTTTGGAAAGTGTTTTGCAGTTGTTTTCATATAATTGCTGTGTTTGTTTTGTTAGATAGATTCCCAAGTATTTTATATTGTCTAGGGTAATTTTAAATGGTGTTTCTCTTTCTACCTCTTGCTGCTCTAATGTGTTGGAAATATATAGAAATGCTGATGATTTATGTGCATTTATTTTGTATCCTGCAACTTTGCTAAAGTTATTGATTATTTCTACTAGCTTTTTAGTTGATTCTCTAGGATTTTTAAGTAGACCATCATATCATCTGCAAAGAGTGATAGCTTAGTCTCCTCATTGCCTATTTTGATACCTTCAATTTCTTTTTCTTCTCTAATTGCTATTGCTAGTGTTTCTAGTACTATGTTGAATAATAGAGGTGATAATGGGCATCCTTGTTTTAGTCCTGATCTTATTGGGAAGGCTTCTACTTTATCCCCATTGCATATGATGTTTGTTGATGGTTTTAGGTATATACTGTTTATTATTTTTAGGAAAGGTCCTTCTATTCCTATACTTTTTCAGTGTTTTCAATAGGAATTGATACTGTATTTTGTCAAAGGCTTTTTCAGCATCTATTGAAACGATCATGTGATTTTTATTTGTTAGACTGTTGATATCGTCAATTATGTGGATGGTTTTCCTAATGTTAAACCATCCTTGCATTCCTGGCATAAATCCCACCTGATCATGGTGGATGATCTTCTTAATTACTTGCTGGAGTCTCTTTGCTAATATTCTATTTAAGATTTTTGCATCTATGTTCATTAGTGAGATTGGTCTATAGTTTTCTTTTTCTGTTTTTGGTCTACCTGGCTTTGGAATCAATACCATATTTGTGTCATAAAAGGAATTTGGTAGGACTCCTTCTTTGCTTATCATATCAAATAATTTGTATAGTATTGGGATTAGTTGCTCTTTGAATGTCTGATAGAATTCACTTGTGAATCCATTAGGTCCTTGTGATCTTTTCTTACGGAGTTCTTTGATGGCTTGTTCAATTTCTATTTCTGATATGGGATTATTTAGGTATTCTATTTCTTCTGCTGTTAATCTAGGCAATTTATATTTTTGTAAATATTCAACCATATCTCCTAAATTGTTATATTTGTTGCCATATAATTGGGCGAAATAGTTCTTAATGATTGCCTTAATTTCCCTTTCATTAGCGTTGAGGTCTCCCTTTTCACCTTTAATACTGTCAATTTGGTTTTCTTCTTTCCTTTTTTTTATTAGATTGACCAGTACTTTGTCTATTTTATCTGTTTTTTCAAAGTACCAGCTTCTAGTCTTATTTATTAATTCAATAGTTCTTTTACTTTTTGATTTTATTAATTTCTCCCTTAATTTTTAGTATTTCTAATTTAGTTTTCATCTGGGGGTTTTAATTTGCTTGCTTTCTAATTTTTTGGGTTGTATACCCAATTTATTAATCTCTGCCATCCTTAATTTGTTAATATATGTACTCAAGGATATAAATTTTCCCCTGAGTACTGCCTTGGCTGCATCCCACAGAGTTTGGTAGGATGTCTCCTCATTGTCATTCTCTTCAATGAAATTGTTGATTGTTTCTATGATTTATTCTTTGACTAATTGGTTTTGGAGAATCATATTGTTTAATTTCCAATTGGTTTTTGATTTGCCTGTCCAGGTGCCCTTACTACTTATTATTTTTATTGCATTATGATCTGAGAAAGTTACATTTATTATATCTGCTCTTTTGCATTTGTTTGCAATGATTCTATGCCCTATTACATAGTCAATCTTTGTAAATGTACCATGTGCAGCTGAAAAGAAGGTGTATTCCTTTTTGTCCCTATTTATTTTTCTCCACATATCAATTAAATCTAATTTTTCTAGGACTTCATTCACCTCTCTTACCTCTTTCTAATTTATTTTTTGGTTTGATTTATCTAGATCTGAAAGATGAATATTTAGATCTCCCACTATTATGGTTTTACTATCTATTTCCTTCTTGTGCTCTGCCAGTTTCTCTTTTATGAATTTGGATGCTATACAACTTGGTGTATATATATTGAGCAGTGTTATTTCCTCATTGTTTATACTGTCTTTAATCAGGATGTAATGACCTTCCCTGTCTTTTTTAATCATATCTATTTTTACTTTGGCTTTGTCAGAGATCATAATAGCCACTCCTGCCTTCTTTTTCTAATTTGATGCCCAAAAGATTTTGCTCATACTCTTAACTTTGAACTTGTGTGTGTCTACCCGCCTCATATGTGATTCTTGTAGACAACATATGGTAGGATTTTGGTTTCTGATCCACTCTGCTATTTGCTTCCGTTTTATGAGCGAGTTCATCCCTTTCACATTCAGAGTTACAATTGTTAGTTGTGCATTCACTGACATTTTTGTATCCTCCCCTAGACACACTCCTTCTTCTTATACTATTTCCTTTTGAACCAGTGGTTTGCTTTGAGCCAGTATCCCTTATCCCCTCCATTGATTGACTTCCCTTTCTGCCCCCTCCCTTGTTATTCACCTCTTTTTGTTTTTTAAAGGACCTAATGAATTCCCTCCCCCTTCTTCTCCCCTCCGTTTTTTGACCTCCCCACTCCCCTGCTCCCTTTGGTTTAACCCTTCTGACTTTCTCAGTAGGGTTAGATAGAGTTTTTTATCTGAATGGATAATAAAGCTACTGTTCCCTCTTCGGGTTGATTACACTGAGAGTAAGATTTGATTATTTCCTCTTAATGCTCTCTTCCTCTGCTTCTTATGGTAGTATTTATCCCCTCCCCTTCCCATGCCCTCTTTGTGTGTAATAGAATATCCTATTTTTCTTATTTACTCAGGTTTTTCTTGGTGTCCCCAACTATTCCCCCCCTCTTTCCCACCCCCCATGTCATCTTTGACCATTTAATATCCTATCCTCTCCCTATGAATTATTCTTCTGATTGCTATAATAGTGAATATTATAATAGTGAATAGAGTTCACTTCAGAGAATTATACATAACATTTCTCCACCTAGTAATACAGATAATTAGATCTTATTTAAGCCCTTAAAACGTCAAGTTTCAAAGATTATGAGTTTTCTTTCTTTTCCCTCTGTTTCTTTTTTACCTTTTCATGTTTCTCTTCATTTTTGTAGTTGGGTATCAAACTTTCCATTTAGCCCTGGTCTTTTCTGTGCAAATATTGGAAATCTTCAATTCTGTTGAATGCCCATACTTTCCCCTGGAATGATATAGTCAGTTTCAATGTTTTAGCATGGAGGCTGCCAGATCCAGTGTGATCCTTATTGGTGCTCCTCGATATTTGAATTGTCTCTTTCTGGCTTCTTGTAAGATTTTTTCTTTTACTTGAAAGCTCTTCAATTTCGCTATTATATTCCTGGGTGTTGACTTTTCTGGGTCCAGTCTTGAAGGTGATCTATGGATCCTTTCAATGTCTATATTGCCCTCTTGTTGTAAAATTTCAGGGCAATTTTGCTGAATAATTTCTTTAAGTATGGAGTCCAAGTTTCTATTAATTTCTGCCTTTTCTGGAAGACCAATGATTCTCAAATTGTCTCTTCTAGACAGGTTTTCTTGGTCTCTCACTTTCTCATTGAGATATTTCATGTTTCCTTCTATTTTATCAGTCTTTTGACTTTGTTTTATTTGTTCTTGTTGTCTTGAGAGATCATTGGTTTCTAATTGTTCGATTCTAGCCTTTAAGGACTGGTTTTCGGCTATAATCTTTTGGTTTTCCTTTTCAATCTGGTCATTTCTGGTCTTCAGTTGACTTGTGTCACTTTCCACTTGCGAAATTCTGCCTTTTAAACTGTTATTTTCTTGGCAGATTTCTTCCATCTTCGTCAACATTTCATTTTTGAACTCTTCGATAGCTTAGGACCAGCTTTCATTTTTGGGGGGAGGTTTGGATTTTTGTTTTCCCTCCTCTGTTGTCTGGATTGTCTCTGTGTAGAAGTTTCGAGTGTTCCAGAGTTTCTCTTGGTAATCTTTTTCTTCTGGGCTTCCTTATTGCTTGCCATTGTTAGCCCCGCCCCTTTTCAGTTTTGTCTTCACACTCAGGGTCTGCTTGCATTTTCCAAGCTTCTGATGGCTCCTGTCTTCTTGTCCTCGGGGTCAGGCCTCCTGATAGTCCCTGGTCTGCTCCTCTGCCCGAGGCTCCTTCAGCAGTCTCAGGGCTGCTTCCACAGCCACGGTCCCGTCTGCCTCTGGTCTTCACTGGATGTCCTAGCCTGTGCTGGAAATCTTTATTCAGCCTGGGGCACTGCCTTCAACTGTGCATATGCTCTGGGGAAAGTCCCTGCTTTAGGGATCTTTTTTCTGCCCTGGGCAGAGCCTTCACACCCTTAGACGCTGGGGAAAGTTCGTGCGTCCCCCCAGCCACTTGGGGTCCCACGTCTGGCAGCTCAAAGGTACAAGCCCTGGGGCTGCTAGTGATTTACTGGTTGCCCCACTCCTATTTTCACTCTTGTGCATTGGCCTTGGCACTGTGCGTGGTGTGGGGGTGGTGGAGGGGCTTCTTCTTCTTGCCTTTTAGTGAGAGCTGTTTCACCCCTTTATAGCGTGGAAATGCCCCAATTCTGCATACCTTCAATGCTGCGCCCTGTTGTGGGGTTCCTTCTTTCGTCTGGATTCATTTTTATGTCCCCTTGAGGAGTCCTGTATGCTTCGCTTAGGAGAGATCAAGCAGCTGCTCCTTACTCTGCCGCCATCTTAACCGGAAGTCTCTCGAGGTACTTAGCCTATATAATCTTGAATGTGGGTCTGATTTTTTTTTCTGGTTGCTTACATTATTTTTCCAAGAACTGTGACTTCTGGAATTTGGCTATTATAGTCTATGAATTTTTAAATTTGGAATCCCTTGCAGAAGATAATATGTACATTCTTTCAATTTCTATTTTCTCTGCTTTTTTCAAGGACATCAGGTTAGTTCTTCCACATAATTTCTTGTAACATGATGTTGAGTCTCATTTTTATAATTGAAGTTTTCAGACAGTTCAATGATTCTTAGGTTATCTTTCCTGGACCTATTTTCTAGATCATTTGTTTTACAGTGAGATATTTCAGATTTTTTTCTATTTTTCTCTTTGAATTTGTTTTATGGTTTCCATCTGCCCTATGGATTCATTTGCTTCTCTCTATAGAATTCTAATTTTTAGAGTGATTTTTCTTGCTTGAGATTTTGCATTTCCCTTTTTTAGGGAATTATTTTCTTACTTGAGGTTTGTTACTTCCTTTTTTGTTCTTTCACTTTCTCTGATAATTTTTCTTCTATTTATCTTATTCTTTGTTTTGTGATTCTCTTTTGTAACTCTTCTAGGAGTTCATTTGGGTGTGATATTCTCTCACATTTGCCTTTGGGAGTTTATACATTGCTGTTTTGGCACAGTGGTCCTCTTTGAGCTCGTATTTTGGACATATCTGTTACTGAAAATGTTTTGCGGAGTCAAGATTTTTCTTTTTCTTTAGCTCATTTGGGGGGGTCTTTTTGTGACTCTACTTATTTTTTAAGCACACTTCCACTTCCCTGTTTGAGGAGACACTGTCCCTGGGTTTTTCCAGGTGCCACAGGATTTTGCAATTCAGCTATTATTTCCCTGAATTGACTCAAGTGCTAAGTTGCTTCTTTTGCTGAGGGTTCCCCTATGTGGGTTTTCTTTGTGTTAGGGATCCTCCTCAGAATCTGCTGGGTTGCTCCCTTGTATGTGCTGGGCAATTCCTAAAAAATGCTGCCAATTCCACTATTCTCTCCTTGTATTCTGTTGATATGGGTTACAAGGTCCCCTAGACACTCCAAAATTCCAGGGGAAATCCAGGTCATAAAATATGTGAGGGATTCTCCATTCTTGCACCCTTTCAGTGTTGGCTAAGGAAAGAAATCAAAAGAATTGTATGATAAAAGAAGTCTCTAAGAGAGACATTTCCTCAATATTTCCTCTAGCTTCCTGGTAAGTGCAGATATATGTACCTTCCATTTACATCTCAGATAGATTCATTTCCTGAGATTTGCAATTCATTCTCCTTTGTGGTCAGGGACACCTGTGTTTTTCATCTCACACCTGCATACCACCACCACCCTTGTTTCTGGTCCCTGTAAAATATAAAAACTCTGTATCATTTCTCTTCATCAAAGAAGTCCTTTACTTGCACCTGTCTCCTAGCCATTCAACTCAATAAATTCAACTTAATAAATTTCTCTATTTTTAAAGATAATTTTCAGAGGCTATCATGTTTGAGGGAGCACCCTTCCAGACTCAGGTTAATCTCAAGCTCTCCCATAACACTGGTAAGGCAGTAAGGTTGTTCTTGTCATCCCTCTACATTTTCTTTGACTGGACTCTGCTTCTCTCTGTCCTTTTTTGTTTCGGCTACTTTAAAATTTGTTCTTGAGGGTTTTTTGTGCTTATTTGGAGGTGGGTTTGGGCAACCTTAAAGCATTCCTTTTTTCATCATCTTGGTTGCTGGAAGAGGAAGTCAGGGCTTAAATAGTTGCAGCGTGTGATTGTGATGAAATATTATTATATATTACAAATGACTGAGGGTGTTTTCAGAAAAACCTGGAAGAACCTATATGAACTGATATGAACCAATGAAAAATGAAGCAAAAATACAAGGGAAATCATTGTGTGCACAGTATCAGCAGTGTTGTAATAATGACTAATTCTGAAACACTTAGTTTTTCTCAACAATACAATGATCCAAAATAATTCCAAGGAACTCCTAGTCCACTCCCAAAGAGAGAATTGACAAATTCTTAGGGCAAATCCATGTATAATTCTGTCACTATATGTCTTACATGGAAATATGTTTTTCATGTTTTCACATTGTATAATGGATATCATTTTGCTTATTTTCTCAAGGTGTGGGAAGGAGTGAGAGTGAAGAGAAAATTTTGAACTCAAATTTTAAAAATAAAGTTAAAATAAATGAATAATTTTAAAATATATTAAAATAAAAAATAAACATCTTGACAAAGCTTGACCCTCAAAAATAATTCAGCAATAGGGATGTCCAAAATGCAAGCTCAGAAGAGTATAACTGCCAAAACAGAAATATGTGAAGCCCTAAAAGCAAATGTGAAAGAACATCAGGTGCAAAATGAACTAGAAGAACTACAAAAGAGGATCACAAAAGAAATAATAAGAAAAATTGAAGAAAAATTACCAGATAAAGTGGAAGTCCTAAAAAACAACAGGGGACATAAAAAACAAAACAAAACCTGAATTTCTCATTATTCTCAGTGTCTCCATTTACCAAAGTTTAGGTTTCTAGAACAAGTCTTCCATATTCTTCTCAGAACTATATTATTGGGCTACTCATAGTTCACATATAATGGGAACCTGAAAAGTTCAAATATCTTATCCTCTCATGTCATCAAACTAGTAATAGCATCAGTAATCAAGAATAAAGTGAAGGAGAAGAAAGACTCTCTACAGACAGCTGCTCTAATTGAATCCAATACAGCTCAAGATTTTCTTCTTATAACAATTATGAGATCTCATTTGCTTGTCATGCATATAGTTGCTAGATTTCTTGCCCCCCCCCAAACCTTTTTTATTTTGCTCCCTTTTGAACCATTCTCTGCTATGCTTCCTTGCTCTGGGACAATTCCTCTAGCTTATATGAGTATGTTGTACTCTCAGCCCATGAACTTCTTCCTATCAAACTGCAAGCTGCAAAATCTGGTATCCCCATTCCCTAATAATGAGCAATGCTTTTTCCATTTTGCACCTGGGATAAGAAGTGAGAAAACTACAATTTATAATATTCACAAATGTAATTAAAATATTTCCCCAGTGAGTACTTACCCCATCCACCCCAACCCTTAGGTCCTACCTTCCATGCATCATATTAGCAATTTTGACAGAGTTTATGTTCCATTATCTTACATTTCCTGTATGTAAGTCCATTTCCATGCCATAACAAAATTGTGTAGGAGGACATTTCTTAGAAGAAAAAAGAACATATACATGCTTTATATCTTATAGATCTTAATGAATAAACCCTTTAGCTTTAAGTCTGTTATATATCCCCCCAAAAAACCCCAAAACAGCACTAGGTTAAGAATGGGAACACTTATACCAGCCCTTGAATAATCCAGTAATTACTTTACCTTTCTCATCCTTTGGTAATTCATGTGTTAAAAGAAAGGACAGATTACAAAAATTCTTTTGAATTACAAAGGTCTATGATTCTAATTCAGCTAAAGATACTTCAACTGATTGATATTATGGTTGCATAGATGCATGAATATAATAGAAAATATGTATGGATGTTACAGAAATTAATGTATTATTGTAGACCATGAAGAATACATTAGTTCAATTCATTCCCCTGAAACATACAAAAGTAGGAGCATGGGCAAGTCACTTCACTCTCTGTCCCAGGGAATCTCTCCAAGATTATAAATTACAAGGAAGTTATAGGTCTACACCAATGATAGGCAAGCTTTTTAAAGAGGGAGCCAAAGAAAAGGAAATGCTCATCTGTCAGTCTGCTTCTAAGGCAACTCTTTCAAAGTTTCATTGTATTGTATCCTACTCACTGTATTTGTCAGGTTAGGAATAATGTTGTCAGGCCAGATAGAACATTTCAGGGGGCTGCATCTTGCCCACAGGTTGTAGTTTGCCCATCACTGGTCTACATGCATAAAGAGAGTTTCAGTGTTGTCAATTCCCCAAAACTATGAAACTGGAAATCTAGACTGAACCTTCAAATATATGCACATGCAGCAATAATAAATTAGTACTTATTTAGTTTAGCGAATTAATGAATGAGTCCTTAAAATGTGTTATATTTTTCAAATATACAATGGAATACTCATTGTATAGTAACCAAAGGCTAAAAATAAAGATACATTGATATGTTGATATCACTTTGATATTTGTAGGAATTTTGTGTAGATTCTACTCTGAGAAAATGGATTCATGACATTTTTTTCTTCCTTCACTTTTCAAATATAATAGCAATAAAATCACAAGAATGAATTCTAATTTCAGCTAAAGATGACACTAATACTAGCAAATGCAATCAATGTTAATAGATATTGTTATTGTTATTGGTGTCATTGCCTTCTCTCAATATGGCATAATGGTACATGTGTCAATCCTAAAAATATTTCTTTTGAGAAACAGGTTATTGTTAGCAAAAATTATGCAGAAGACAAATATACATAAACAGATATCAGACCTGGCTAATACCACAGTTGCTTCACACTAAGCAAGAAGGAAGAGAAAAGCAAAAAAAGGCTGTAAAGTGGACAATAATTGAATCAAATAATTGGATCTCACAACTGGGACTCCATGGATTACTGTCCTTCACTTCTTCCACCAATAAAATTATCTTTTCTTGAACAAAATTATTCCAATAGCAAAATTTCTACTTTAAAAGCACTTTATCTTTTTGCTATTTAGCACTTCCTTCTCTTCTTCCACTGTAGTGGCAGGAACTCTTTTTGGCTGCATCCACCCTTCACCAATTTAGAAATCAGAGACGTGATAACTATTCTGTGTCCTTTTATTTATATTCTTTTAACTTGGACAAAAAGCCTTTTTCCAGTGATGGGCAAACTTTTTAAAGAGGGGGCTAAAGGAAAGGAAATGCTCATCTGTCAGTCTGTTTCTAAGGCAATTCTTTTGAAGTTTCATCGTATTGTGTCCTGCTCATTGTATTTGTCAGATTAGGAATAATGTCCCACAGCCAGAAAGAACATTTCAGGGGGCCGCATCTGGCTGTAGTTTGCCCATCATTGCCTATATCTAATTACTTTTTTTTTTTTACATACTCCACCATTCATTTGTTTGTTCATTCACCTGTTTGTTTCCTTCTTTAGATATTTTGTTTTTAGGATATAGTCTTTGATTTTTTACTTAGGATGCACTTATATATAGGCAGTGTCAATTTTACCATTTTAAATATAAGTAAACTGATACAGAGGTTCATTATTTTATTTTTAACATAACTCAGATAATAAGGAACAATGTCATTTTTCAAATACAAGTCCTGTGAGTCTAAATCCAGTGTTCTTATCATTATGCTACTCTGCCTTTCTTATTATATGAATATCTGGTTTCTCAAAAGAAAAGCATTTTTTAAGGAATTTGGCTCACATTAAGAAAAAGGATGAGTATGAAAACATTTAAATTATTAAAAACTGAGTTTATACAATGCCTAAAGTTTTGCAATGCATTATATGTTTATATGTATATGTATATACATAAATAATAGAAATATATATGTAATAGAAACACACACACATATGTATA
>NW_025368905.1:0-2756 GCF_016433145.1 Gracilinanus agilis | reverse complement strand
TCCACCTATGAGACAATACACCGAAGTACAAGGGTTTAAAAAAAAATCATAAGGGATTGTACATATAGTTATGCCCTTTGATTTAATGAAAGTCTGGTCTTTTCTTATTTGTGTTTATAAATATACCTACAGCAGACCTACTTGCACAAAAACCATTTCTAGCAGCCCTTTTTGTGGTGGAAAAAACTGGAAATGGAAGGGATGCCATCGATTGGAGAACAGCTCAACAAGTTGTTATATGTGATTGTAATGGAATACTACTGTGCCATGAGAAATGATGAACAAGATAATCACAAAAAATTGGAAAGACATGTCAGAAGATACAATGTGAAGTGAGCAGAACCAAGAGAACAATGTACACAGTAAAAGTAATAATATTTGGTGATCAACTGTAAAGGGCTGAACTATTATCACCAAGGTCAGGATCCCCTGCCCCACTTGTATAATTTTTCAATCCAGTACCTGGCAATGAGAGTCACCCCCTGATGGTAGGTATTGAAGTTGGAGAAGAGATCCCAGGCTCCTTGTAGCTCTAAATGCGCAAAATCCTTCCAGTGGCCACTGGTGTACAGAAGACTCTTCACGGAATCCAGAGAAGTGCTGTGGCCAAGAGAAACTCAAGTCAGTTAAGGAATTATAAGATTTTGGAGTTTAAATGGGTCTTAAGAGTCACCAAGGATATCATTTAGTATGACTCTCATCTTAAATGGGGCCCATAGACATAGACTTATTACATTTCCAGTCAGTCAGTCAACAAACATTAAGTCAAAAAATGGTCTTGTGACTATTTTTCTCAAGGAACTCACAGACTAATGGTGAAGACAATATTCAAACAACTCTGTACACTGTAAGTCAGAGATAATCAATAGAGGGAAGATACTAACATTAAGGGGGATTGAGAAAAGCTTCCTGTAGAAGGTGGGATTTTAGCTAGAACCTGAAGAAAACTAAGGAGACCAGGAGGTAGAGATGAGGAATGAGAGAATTTGAGGCATGGAAGATATTCAGAGAAAATGCTTGGAGTCTGGAGATGCAGTATCTTGTACAAGGAGGGCACTCTCACTGGATAGAGGAGTAAGATGCCTGGAAAGCTGAGTGGGAGAAGGTTATGAAGAGTTTTGAGCATCACATGGATTATATATTTGTTCCTAGTCATGATAGGGAGCCATTGGAGTTCATTGAGTGGAGGGGGATGGTCAGATGTATACTTTAGGCAGATCATTTTGATAGCAGTGCAGAAGGTGGGCTGGAGAGACCTGTGGCATGGAGACCCATCAGCAGGCTGTTTGAGATGATGAGGGCTTGTATCAAGGTGATGGCAGTATTAAAGGAGAGAAGAGAAGGTAAAATTGACAGTTTTGGGGAACAGATTAGATAAGGGGGAAATGAGAGAGTGAGGAGTTATTTCCACTCATCAAACAGTGACTCCTTGTGGATGAGAATCAAGGGCAGAATAAAAGCCCTCCCTCCTCCATTTCTGCCTTCATCAAATTTTAAAAGATGAAATTAAAATTAGAGTAAGTTGAAGAATGATTAATTACTCTATCTTTGGCAGATAAAGAAATATAATAAGTTATTTTGGTAATTAAATTTCTCATCACTATTACATCACATTTCTGTTTCAGGATTGTGATATTTCCTGAATATCTCATCTATTTCTTCTTTCTGCCTTGGTGACCTATAATGTACTCTAATGATATCACTCCTGTTTCTTTCTCTAATGTTTGATCCCAAATGTTTCTTTGCACAAGTGCCTAGATAAAATGTAGCCATATTTTAGGGCTAGGTCTCATTCCTTCAAATCTCAATAATACCTGAGGCCAAATTCCTTTAGAATGTCTGGTTCAATTTTTCTTCTTACTCAAAAACTTCATGCATTTGGTATGGACATCTAAGGTCATGGGTTTAATTCCTGGGTCCTTTCTTGGCTTTTGCCTTGTACAAATTTCTGGGCATCTCTACCGGTATTCTTCTTCCAACATTGTAGCTACTCTCAATGATACCTACCCACTTGCTGGAGACACACATAGGACATTTTTTTCCCTTCCAACATATAATTTTTAGTTTAAAGGTCTTTGATTAATTTGTAAGGCAATTTAATTTTTGTCAGCCCTTAAAAGGTACACTCCATCACGCTAGATGAGAAGCCAGTCATTCAAACCATAGTTTAGAAATCCCAAACCCAAATCATTTTCAGAATTGTCTTCTTAACCCACTGGTCACTTCCAAAATATGTACTTCTTTTCTTAAGTTCTTGGCTTTTGATCAGAAACACCGATAAAAATATTACCTAAGTTCTTCAGTCTTTTTAAAATTGACTTCATAATCCTTAGTAATGTTTTCATGATTTTTTCCAGATATTAAGAAAATTTCCCCCAAATAAAAGGTGAAACCTGCCTTTGTGTAATTTCTCAGTATTCCTCTGGGTTCAAGGAGAACAGCAGTATTATTTCATCTGGAGGACAGACATTCAAAAATACTTGATGACAAGGATCATATATTTTCTGAACATATGTATCTTCAGGTTCAATATCCCCAGAGTTACTTCAAACTGAGTTTTTAGGCACTTCCTAGTGATGATTTCCTTTCTTTTAACATGCTCTTGGTCATTAATATCTTTTTCTTAAAATACTATGCCCATTTATCAATTGGGGAATGGCTTGATTTTTTATATAATTGCTTTAACTCCTTATATATTTGAGTAATTAGACCCCTGTCAGAGTTTTTTGTTATAAAGATTTTTTCCCAATTTGTTG
>NW_025368904.1:0-3967 GCF_016433145.1 Gracilinanus agilis | reverse complement strand
CTTTCTTTTTCTTTCTTTTCTCTCTCTTTCTCTCTTTGCACTAACATATATTATTTCCAATTTAAAGAAACTTTCATGAGTCTTTTATGAGTCACAGTCACTCATTGATATGATGAAGAAAACTATTCTGATTTTCTCTGGAACTAGTGTATCCATTGTTTTTGGAGCTATCAATCAGATCTGCCTATTCATAATAAAATACAATTCACTGGAAGATTTGAATGAAGAGGGATACTTTTAATTCCTAGGAAAATAAAGTAGAGTGGTTATATCACTCCAGTGATCTCTCATGTATCTATGGGAACATAAATATTTGTTTCTTTTGTGTATATTGTTCCTTTATGTTAGATAAAGAAATACCATAAGCAATGTTGTGAGTTCGGGATACCTAATGATATCATTGACAATCAGAATTGATAGCAGGATCTATCAGTTGTAAAAGCAGTATCCACAAAATTTGAGAGCTTTAAGGTAAGTTCTGGCTTGATTTTGCTAAGCCTTGAATGCCAGGACAAGGAAAAAGAGATCATTTTTTAAAATTTAGCTTTATAAAACATGGAATAAGTGTTTATATCCAATGCATTTACCTTACTAATTATGGTTTCCTTAATGCTAGTATTAAACTGAAATTGTGTTTCTTAGAGACATAGCATTTTATGGATGGAGAACTGGACTAGCATATGCAATTTACCACACATTATTGAGAATTGACTATGTATGTGAACAGCTTCATTGCATGTAAAATTTGCTATATACATAAATATATCCCCAGAGAAAATGAGTGGTGACCATTCTTCTTAAATATTTGGGCAATTTGGGCATCATTTATTCAGCAGTAATAAGGATTTACAAATCTCATTACAACAGCATTGTAATATCACTTTTCCCCCCAGCAGCAAATTTTGATTCAATCTGTTGGTTCAAATAAAACAAGCTATAGATCTTTGAAAGCAGATGGTGTATTCTCCTTGCTCTACAACAGAGAAAGCAAATTACAGCATTTTAGAAAGGACACAATGTTTGTGCATTGGAAAAAAATTACGAATGTTTTTTTTTAATGGTTTGCAAGACCCATCAAAAAGATATGTTGGATAAAGCTACTGTATCCTATTTCCACTGTACTAGAAAACATGCCATCATCCCTGGCAAATGGCCAACATTTTCTTGCTCAGCCCTAGGCAGAAAAAATGTCAAGACATCACAAGAAGCCAGTACATTTCTCAAGAGTGTTCAGATTACTGAAGAGAGATGCTATCCAGTTCAGGAAGAATTTAATGTGATTTGGGGTTTGTCAGAAGGACCTAAAGATTTATCCAACACGATGGCTGAGTTTTCATGATAAAATTTAACTTTTCTGCTTCATTGACTCAAAAAAGAAAACGAAAGAAAAAATTGCCTAATGAAGTTAAAAACACTTTCATTAAAGAAATGGGGAAAATGAGCCTGTTGAGATGTGTATAGATGAGTGAAAGTTCAGTCAATAAGCATTGATTTAGGATTTATTTATATGCCCAAGACTATGTTAAGTGCTAGGAATACAAATAAAAGAAGAAAGAAAGACATTCCCTTTCTGTAAACTGACTTCTGAGAGGAACTAACAGGTCAGAGGAAGAAGGAAAGGTTTGGAAGGCACTTCCACAGTGAGAATCCTGGAGACAGAGGGAGTGAAATTCTGTGGGGAAATTTTTTTTTCTGTTTCATGATAGGGAAAAATCTTCAGAATTAAGGAAATATTTGAAGAAATACAAGGAAGTGTGCCTATATCTGGGGAAAAATTGGAGAAAACCAGTCTATTGGCTTATGGCAAAAATAAATCTTATTTATCACAGAATAGTGGGTAAAGTATAGGGATTAGTCAAGAGGATATAGGTTCAAGTCCTATCTCAGACACTGAAAAGAATAGATGAAATCAAACAAGTTTTTTTTAACTTTTGTCAGTGTCCATTTCTTTTTTTCCAGAGGCAGCTAAAATTATATATTTCCATATAAGTTTTCCAAAATTATATGATTCATTATGTCTTCCTCCCTTCTTCCCTTCCCCCTTCTGTATTTGGTAATCGATTCAATCTGGGCTTTACCTGTATTATTACGCAAAACATTTCTCTATTATTCATTTTTGTAAGTGAATAATCTTATAAAATCAAAACCCCAAATCATATACCCAAATAAAATCCCTCATTTTTTAAATGAGGGATTTTGGCTTAGAGGTAACTGGGATCTGATCTACTTCTAAATCTCTGATTTTGTGATTTAAGGGATTTGAGTAAAATTTTACCTCCACCTTGTAGAATCCTTAACTTTCATCAAATAGCACATTTTACAGGAAGTCTTTCCTGATTCCCTTTCCCTCAAGCTATTCTGATGCTCTCCAACTTCTATTTCATATGTACGTTGTACTTACTCATCATTGCACCTGTTATATACCCTCTAAAATATAAACTTATGTTCTTGAAATTAGGAACTCTATTGGATTTATCATTAAATCACCAGAGCCAGCCACAGTGACTGACATTTTTACAGGAAAGATCCATACTTGAATTCAACAGTGAATTGAATATTACAAATAAATATTCTTTGGAAGGAGTAGATGATGAAAGAAAAAGAAAAGGACTCAAAAGTCAAATTGTATTATTATCAGGAATTTCAATGGCTCATTAATGCATGAAGGAAAAGAATACTAGATCTTTATATATGGAAGAAATACAGGGATGCATTGTGGGAAGGTGGTGGTATAGCATGTGAAGTTTTCTCACCCTTCTAAAAACCCCCAAGAAAACAAAAATAACTCCATATAAACAACCTAAAAACTGGCAAAAATAGAAAGGAGTCTGAAGTAAGGCTGAAAAGCCAAGGACAACTAGGGAGTACAACTACTGGCCTGAGTCCCACTTTGATAGGTCTTTTGGGCAGGAAGAAACTAAACAGAGGGAATCCACAAAACAGCAATGGAAGGCCAGATTAGCAACCTCACTTTGCTTGCTGAGCAAGGGAAGCCTACATCCCAGGATACCACTAGAATCTAAGGAATCCATAGGGAGAGGGCACTAGGAGCAGCTGTGCTTACCTCAGCCTCAGCACAGGGGACTCTAGCTGACCTCAAACTGAGGACCAAGGGACTGGACACCTCAGAATTGGTGGATATCAGGCCCTAAGGCCAGGAGCTCAAGCCTCATTCCAGCAAGTGAGGGACTTTGGAGACCTGAGGCCTATGGACTACACAATTGCTATGTCTGTGGCTGCAATGGAGAATGAGGAAGGATGCCCCACCAGTGAGTATTTTTGCTGAGGGACTTGGGTCCCATCAGCCGTGGTTATTCCAAGGAGAGTGGATTCCCTGACTGTTGCCACAGTGGTAAGGCACATTGACTGCTTGTAATTGTAGTATCTGAACTTCTCACAGCTACCGTTGGAGTAGCTGAAGTTAATCACTGACTTGGTTTTGAGGAGGGGACTTGGAGTACATTCAACCCTGGACTATAAAAACTGAAATAAGTAAATAAGAACCAGGAAACACACACACAGACACACACACACACTGACACACACAGACACACACACAATTTGAAACCTGACATAATACACATCAACACAATAGAAACAATTGAACTCCTGAAGAACATTCAAATAATGAAGTCTATTGGTCTTGCCATTGACATTAAAACAAACAAACAAACAAATAAATAAACGAATGAATGAATGAATAAACAAACAAATGAATGAATGAATGGATAAAAATGAGCAAAGGAAAAACAACCCAATTTTTCATAGGTATTATGGGAACAGAGAAGTTCTCAGCTTAAACTCAGAGGAGAGTGAAATGAAAACACCTACTTCAAAAAACTGCAAAGAAATATAATAGATGGCCATAAGATCAAAAAGAGCTTTTGGAAAAGCCTTAAAAATATCTCAAAAAATAAATGAAAGAAAGTGGAAGAAAATTAGAAAAAAAAAGAAAAATGTAAGAAAA
>NW_025368903.1:0-1038 GCF_016433145.1 Gracilinanus agilis | reverse complement strand
TTGACAAAATCCTAGAAAGTATTAAAAGGATGGCTAATGAATAAAACAAAAAAGAAGCTGTGATCTCAAAGAAGTGGCAAAACTTCATCAGAAATAGTTCATGGACACATTTTTTGGGCATAACCCATGTAGACATTGGTTTTGATTGTGTGTGTATATATTACATGTGCTTTTCTTTTCTTTTTTTTTTGTGTATGTGTGCGTGTGTGTATGAGAGAGAGAGAGAGAGAGAGAGAGAGAGAGAGAGAGACAAAGAGACAGAAAGATGAAAGATGTATACACACAAAATAAACAAATTTGTTAAAAGAAAAAAATTTAAAAACAAATTACACTTTATTTTTAATTTTTATTTTTTGGATTGGGTTGTTAGATGGGTAATATAGCTTGCCTAAATATCAGTGAAATATTTGATGAAAGCCCTTATGCACCTAGGGACATGGTCCAACTTTCACAATGAGTCTCCCAGATAAAAGTATCCGAGGTCATAGTTCATCAGCCTTTATTGATATAGATTTTTATAAAATAAATATTTAGCATGTGGCTAGGCTCTGTTTTAAGTGTTGGGGAAACATATGCAGAAAGATCAGTAATTCCAGGTCTCATGTTGAGG
This sequence comes from Gracilinanus agilis, assembly GCF_016433145.1. Classification (NCBI taxonomy): domain Eukaryota; kingdom Metazoa; phylum Chordata; class Mammalia; order Didelphimorphia; family Didelphidae; genus Gracilinanus; species Gracilinanus agilis. The sequence continues at coordinate 428 of NW_025368903.1, read as the reverse complement.
TAGAAAGTGGAGCATAGATGGCACAGCATGAAGATGATAAGAGCAGTGTGTTGGGTCTGGGATAATCTTGATATGGAAATCTGTCACTGATCAGAAGCCCAGGGTCTAGAGTGGGAGCTGGAGTGCTGGAACTGGGTCTAAGATAGAGGCAAACTGTAGAATTAAATGTCACGGGGTGAGATAGTCAGGGAAGACACAATTAGTTCAGAGCAATGGCCTTTAATGAAATAGAAGAGGAGTATCATATTTCTGCCCATAAGCCAGGGGTACATGCTCCCACAAGTTTACACAACATCATTAGGAAGGTTGGACACATAGAGAATGTGCTTGAAAGGCATAAATGAAGGAGCAATTCATGCCTCTAATGCTGTAAGGCCACGAATGTCTTTATTTTGTTATAATTAAAAAAAATTATAGACTTTGGGTGA
>NW_025368902.1:0-4467 GCF_016433145.1 Gracilinanus agilis | reverse complement strand
TCTCAAAATTCAATTAACTCAAGAACTTCAGGAACTCAAAAAGAAATCAAGAGAGGCAAGAGAGGCTGAATTTGAAAGACAATTTGAAAAAGGAAATACATGAACTAAAACAAGAAAATAAAGTCTTAAAAGCCAGAATTGGCCATCTTGAAAATGAAGCAAAGAAGGCAAAATATGAACTACAAAGAAAATCAGACCAGAAGGAGAAGGATGACCAAAAAACTAGGGATGTAATTCAGTCTTTAAAAAACAGAATTCAACAACTAGAAGCAATGACTTCACAAGGTAGCAAGAATATATTAAACAAAATTTAAAAAATGAAAAATTTGAGAAGAATATGAAATATCTCATCGATTCAACCAAAGATCTGGAGAACAGAGTTAGAAGAGACAACCTAAAAATTATTGGTTTACCAGAACATCATAATAAAAGAAAAAGTTTAAATAACATCTTATACAAGAAATTATCAGAGAAAATTACCCAGAAATTATCGAACAAAAGAGAAAAGTTGAAATTGAAAGAATCCACAGGTCACCTCCTACATTTAATCCACAACTGACAACTTCCAGCAATATTATAGCCAAATTCAAAAACTACCAGACCAAGGAAGAAATATTACAAGCTGCTGAAAAGAAGTCATTCAGATATCAGGGAACCACACTTAGGATAGCACAGTATCTGGCTGCATCTACTTTGAAGGACTGGAAGGCATAGAACACAATATTCCAGAAAGCAAGAGGACTGGGTCTACAATAAAGAATCAACTATCCGGCAAAACTAACTATATTATTGCAGGGGAAAGTATGGTCATTCAATAAAATTGAGGACTTCCAAACATTCATCAAGAAAAAAAACTGGTCTTAAACAGAGAGTTTGCTGCCCAAACCCAGAACTCAAGAGAATCAACATAAGGTAATTAAGAGAATGGGGGGAGGGGAAAAATTTTTTCTTTAAGGGATCAGAAAAGTTCAATCAAGTTGTATCCCAAGAAGAAAAGAAGACATTGGCAAATATTAAAAATTGTTATTATCAACAGGTTAACTAGAAGAAGTTTACATATAGGGAACAGGGAAAAACTGCATAGGATAAAATGTCAAGTGATACATATATATTAAAAGATGGGGCACCAAGGATGTAAAAATGTGACCTAAATGGTTTGTGGGTACACACACTGTGGAGAGACAGGACCAACCAGGATAGGGAGACCAAGGTTCACTACTAAGCTGGTGACTGCCAAGAATGGCAGTTGGCCAACAGTCACGCTGCTCACCACTTGGCCATGGTCTATGAAACCAGCAGGCAAGGTAAAAGTTTATTTATGATTAACTAAATAAAGGTGGGATAGGGGATTCTGAACATAAAAACGTAAAGGGCAAATCACAGGGGCAGGGTGAGGACTTGTCTACTCTAATTCTAATTGACCTAGGCCAGGCAAGGCTCAAAGGAGCAGTTCTGGAGTCACTGGGAAGGCTGCTTCTAACAGCACAGTTAAAGGGCCTGAGGGTGGCTTTGAGGGTTCTCAAGGTAATCCAAAGATGATCACAAGATACCAAAAGCCAAGGTGGTCCAAGGTACCCAAGTAGAATGAGTGTGCTTGAGATGCGGTCCACCAAATCCCAAACCCCTCCTCCACTTGGTGCAGCTCTGCAGGTCTTGTCCACTTGCTGAAAGCCACCACCACTCAGGATCCCAGGGAATCAGGATGCAGGGTGTCCTTAACTCTGAGATCTCCCAAGGCTAGCAACAGGTTGTGCCAACAACTAATGGAGTCTCTCTCAGAGCACAAGCAACTTCCTGCTCCTTCATTCCATCTTGGAATGCTCCAGCCCTTCCTGCTAGGTCCATATAAACTATATTTAACTAATACTAAATAATCTTCTATGGGTGGAAGAAGCTAACCATAAGAAAAATAGGAAAGCAAACAAAAAGGAATAAATTTATATTCCATAAAGAAGCAGGTGGGACCAACAGGGAAAAATAACAATACACTGTAAGAGTAAAGAGGTTAGAGAGAGGAAATATTCAATACTTAAGTGCATTGAAATCAACTTAAAGAAGGAAGAACAATGGGATCCATTGGGGCAGAGAATTGATTCACGCCCTATAGAGAAGTAGAAGGGTAACAAACGGGCTGGTGGGGAGAGAAGCAATATTAGTGAGGGAGAAGGCATGGGGGGAGCACGGCGTAGCTTTAAAGAACAATAAGAGGGGAATAAGAAGGGAGGGGGGAGAAAGGGAAGTACAACAAGGGAGGGGATTATAGGATCTGATTAAAAACAAAACTTTGGTATAGAAGGAAATAGTGAAAGAAGAAAGGGCAGGACAAGGAGAGAGAATAAAAATGTCTGGGAATGCACACTTGATAATTATAACTGGCTATTCATCTTTTTTGTACCTAGTTATTCTATCTGATCTCTTCTATGTATTCTAATTTGTATTCATCTATCTTTTTCTATGAACTCTGATATGTATTCTAGTCTATGCATTCTAATCTATACATCTATGAGTTCTAACGGTTCTCTGAGCTCCCTCTTTCATCTGTTCTATGTGATCTATATGTACTACCTATCCATCTATTTATTTTGTCTGTTCCATCTAGTCTATCTGCTCTGTGAGCTCTCTATATTCCATCTCTACATTCTATCTCTTCTATATGTTATTTTTATTCAATCCTTCTATTTCTTGTATCTATATGTTCTATCTGATCTCTCTGTCCTAACCAGTCTACATGTTCTGTGTGGTGTCTAATTTATCTATTCTATGAGCTTTATCTCTTCCATCTATTCTATATGTTCTATGTTCTGTTTCTTCTATGTGCTCTACCTTTTCCATCCATTTGATTATATCTTTTGTATGTCTTGTATTCTCTGGGTTCTATCTCTACATTCTACATGTTCCATCTGCACTATGTGATTTACCGCTTCCCTTTATTCTACCTGTTTTGTGTTCTACCTCTTCCATCTATTCAAACTTTTCTAACTATTGTGCCTGTCTCCTATCTGTTCTTTGTGTTTTATCTCATCTATCTATTCCATGTGATCTATTTATTGTTATCTATTCTGTGAGCTCACTCTCTTCCATCTCTGTTTTCTATCTCTTCTATGACTTCTTCCTATTCTATCCATCTGTCTTTAGTATCTACATTTATATCTGAGCTCTCTGTTCTAACCATTCTACATGTCCTATCTATTTTATGTACTCTTTCTGTTCCATGTGCTCTACTTATTCCATCTATTCTCTAAAACTGCTCTTCTACCTTTTGTATCTGTATTCTATCTGATTTATTGGTTCTTTCTACTCTGAGTGTTATCTATTTCATTTGTTCTGTGAGTTTTCTTCCATCTATCTTCTATCATCTATCTTTAGTACCTATATGTTCTATGAGTTCTATCTTTTCCATCTATTCTATGGGTTCTATTTCTTCTATCTGTTCTGTGTTCTATCTATCTTTCCTTTTTAATGTGCTCTACCTTTTCATTCTATTCTAACTTGTTCTAGCTCTTCCTCTCTTTTATATCTAGTTATTCTATTTGATCTCTTCTCTGTGTTCTAATTTCTAGTCGTCTACCTTTTATCTATGTATTCTGATCTATGTTCGAGTGTATGTATTCTAAGCTATACATCTATAAGTTCTATCTGTTCTCTGAACTCTCTGTCTTTCATCTATTCAATGTGTTCTACGTTTAGTATCTCTCCATCTTCATAGTCTGCTTGTTCCTTCTCGTCTAGCTGATTTGTGAGCTCACTCTCTTCCATCTCTATGTTCTATCTCTTCTCTGGGTTCTTCCTATTCTTTCCATCTATTTTTAGTATGTATATGTTCTATGTGATCTCTCTGTCCTAACCAGTTTGCAGGTTCTGTCTTGTGTCTAATTTATCTGTTCTATGACCTCTGTCTTTCCCATCTATTCTATCTGTTCTGTGTTCTCTATGTTCTATGTGTTCTACCTCTTCAGTCTATTCTGTTATATCTTTTGTAAATGTTCTATATGTATCCATTCTACAAGTTATATCAATTCTATGTGTTTTATCTCTTCCATTTATTCTACCTGTTCTATTTTCTACCTCTTCCATCTATCCTTTGTTCTATCTTTGTGTCTGTGTTTTATCTGTTCTTTGAGTTATATCTCTTCTATCTAGTCCACGTGCTCCATCTATTGTCATCTCTTCTATGAGCTCCCCCATTCTATCTGTGTTCTATCTCTTCTAAGTTTTGTTCCTATTATATCCATCAGTTTTTAGAATCAATATTTCTATTTGATCTCTCTGTTCTAACTAGTCTACATTTTCTATATTTTCTATGTGTTCTACATATTCCATCGATTCTCTATAACTGTTCATCTTCCTTTTGTATCTGTGTTCTATCTGATTTATGGGTTCTTTCTACTCTGAGTGTTATCTATTCCATCTGTTCTATGAGCTCTCTTCCATCTGTGTTCTATCATCTATCTTTAGTATCTATATGTT
>NW_025368901.1:0-1058 GCF_016433145.1 Gracilinanus agilis | reverse complement strand
TATATATATATATATATATATATAACAAATTCAGGGGAGATTTGGGTTTTCCAGTAGGGTGAGAGGCTCAGAGCTAACTAACCACTTCCACTTACATGAATTAACATTATTAACATTAATGTTTATTATTATTAATGATTAACTAAATAATTAATAATTATCAATAACATTATTAATTACTTCATATCAAACACTATCTTAATTGTTGGAGATATACGTGGAAAAGTAATGACAGTCCCTGCCCTTAAAGACCTTCTGTTCTACCAGAGGGGGACATCATATGTCATGGAGTGGGGGTCAAGGAGGGGAACACTTTTGTACATAAAGTGAAAGGAATGATGAGAGGGCCTGGTGGGGAGTAGATGCCCATGGATTTTGTCACAGGTGGGATGGGGATTGGTATCAAGAGAGCTGGTGAAACTGTTGAGAAGGTGGCAGGGGTCTTGGGAACAAAGCAAAGCATAGATGGAGTCATGGAGAAAGATCTTGACTTATTGGATCAAGAGAGGCAGCCATCAAAAATGAAGGAGTTAAAGCCTCCCAGGCATGATGTTTGATGTGGGTGGCAAGGCAGATGATGAAGCTTTATAGAAGATGCCCTGAGAGGCCATGGCACTGCCCCAGAACTTTTGCTCAGTAGAGGAGAGCTGCTGTGGTGGGACTTACCCAGAGCTTGATCCTTGTTGAACAGGGTAAGATTACTGGCTAGGAGTATTATTTAGAAGTTAAGTTTCTTTGCATACATCTTATTACCCCAACTAGATTTTAAATTTACTGAAGGTAGAGACTATGTTTTATTTATCTTTGCATCTTTTCCAGGTTCTAGCACAGTGCTTTGCTTCTAGTAGGTGCTTGGTGGTATAGCAGATAGAATGGCAAGTCTGGATTCAGGAAGACCTGAGTTCAAATCCTGCCTCTGACACTTACTGGTTTTGTGTCCTGGGGCAAGATACTTGAACACTGTCAGCCTCAGTTTCTTTAACTGCAAAATAATATATATTATATAGATATTGCATGTATAAAAATACCTAGTATTATATAAAAATATAAAACATATA
>NW_025368900.1:0-1118 GCF_016433145.1 Gracilinanus agilis | reverse complement strand
CTTTCTTTCTTTCTTTCTTTTTTAAAGTAAGCCTTTACTTCCTGTCTTAGTATCAGTTCTAAGAAAGAAAAGTAACAAAGGCTAGACAATCCTGGTTAAGTGACTTGCCCAGGATCACTTCTAAGGAGGAGAAACCCACCCTTTCTCTCAGCAGCCACTTTTGGACACTTGTCATTTTCAGAAAATTCTTCCTGATATGCAAACCACATTTAGCTCTCTGCCTTTCTGTACTCTCCTCCATTGCTCCTAGTTTTGATCTTGGGGGGAGTGGGGGTGGCTAAACAGAATAAATCTAATCCCTCCTTCATATAGCAGTCCTTCTTTCACTTCCTCAAAGACAGCTGAGTACTGGGATGGTTTACAATTTTCTAATTCAGCTCAGCTCAGTTGATAGAACACCAAGGAAGACTTGAGTTTAAATCCAGCCTCAGATACTTCCTAGCTGGGTGACCCTGGGCAAGTCATATAACCCTGTTTGCCTTAGTTTCCTCATCTGTAAAATGATCTGAAAAAAAGAAATGGCAAACCACTCAATATCTCTGCCAAGAAAACTCCAGTTGGGGTTACAGAGAGACAGGCACGACTAAACACAACAAATGTCTCTCAGGTTTCTCTCTCTTCTTCTGACAAAACATCCCCAGTTCCTTCAACCAATCCAGTTTCATAGTTTGACTTCCTCATTCCTTTCAGGGAAGGAAACTCAGACCAGGAGAAGGAAATTGATTTCTCAAGGTCACCCAGCTGATGAGCAGCAGTAAATTCAGAAGAAAGAAGAGCTCCTTAGGAAGCCCTGCCCGCATGCCCACGTCATTCATTTTCAATCTGTTAAATTAATCATGATAGATCCTGATCAAGGCCATGCATATGCTTAATGCTGCTGATTAAGCGTCTATTTTTAGAGCCCATCAATGATTATCAATAGAAAGACTTTTATATTAATGTCATGGGACAGGGTTTTGATACCTCAGTGTTAGACATCCTGTATTTTGCACTAATTGGATGGAGAGGGACTTTAATCTCATTTGGCTCTAGAGAAAATTAATTGTCCCACTCTCTCTCTCTCTCTCTCTCTCTCTCTCTCTCTCTCTCTCTCTCTCTCTCCCTCCCTCCCTTCCTCT
>NW_025368899.1:0-3347 GCF_016433145.1 Gracilinanus agilis | reverse complement strand
TTTCTGTGTTCTAAGGCCTCTTCCTACCTCTGACATTCTGTGTTCTAAGGACCCTCCCAGCTCTGATATTCTGTGTTCTAAGCTGCCACTCACAGCTATGCCATTCTGTGTGCTAAGGCCTCTCCCAGCTATGCCATCCTGTGTTCTAAGGCCCTTCCCAGCTCTAATATTCTGTGTTCTAAGGCCCTTTCCAGCTCTAACATTCTGTGTTCTAAGGCCACCATCTCTTCACACCCTGTCCCCTCCCAGCTCTGACACTCATTATTCAAAGGCTCCCCAGCTCTGACACTCCCTCTTCTGAGGGCCCTCCCAGCTCTGGCATTTCTTGTTCTGCCTCCCCAACTGGCACTGACACTCCCTGTTCTAAGACCCCTCCCAGCTCTGACATTCTGTGTTCAAAGACCCCTTCCAGCTCTGACACTACTTGTTCTAAGGCCCCTCTCAGCTATGACATTCTGTGTATTAAGGCCCCTCCCAGCTCTAATATTCTGTGTTCTAAGGCCCCTCCCAGCTCTGTCATTCTGTGTTCTAAGGCCCCCCCCCAGCTCTGACATTCTGTGTTCTAAGGCCCCTCCCAGCTCTGACACTCCCTTTTCTAAGACCCCTGCCCTGTTCTGACATTCTATATTCTAAGGCCCCTTCCCAGCTCTGACATTCTCTGTTCTAAGAATGCTCCCAGCTCTGACATTCTGGGTTCTAAGGCCCCTCCCTGCTCTGATATTCTGGGTTATAAGGCCCCCAGCTCTGAGATTCTGTGTTCTAAATCCACTCCCACCTCTGGTTTTCTGTGTTCTAAGGCCTCTTCCTTCCTCTGACATTCTGTGTTCTAAGGACCCTCCCAGTTCTGACATTTTGTTTTCTAGGCTGCCACTCACAGTTATGCAATTCTATGTTCTAAGGCCCCTGAAAGCTCTGACATTCTGTGTTCTAAGCTGCCACTCACAGCTATGTCGTTCTGTGTTCTAAGGCCTCTCCCAGCTCTGACACTCATTATTCAAAGGCTCCTCCAAGCTCTGACCCTCCCTCTTATAAGGCGCCTCCCAGCTCTGACATTCTATGTTCTAAGGCCCATCCCGCCTCTGCCTTTCTGTGTTCTAAGCTGCCACTCCCAGCTCAGCCATTATGTGTTCTAAGGCCCCTCACAGCTCTGACATTCTGTGATCTAAACTGCCACTCATAGCTATGCCATTCTGTGTTCTAAGGCCCCTCCCAGAACTTACATCCTGTGTTCTAAGGCCCCTCCCAGCTCTAATATTATGTGTTCTAAGACCCCTCCCAGCCCTTAAATCTTGTGTTCTAAGGCCCTTTCCAGCTCTAACATTCTGTGTTCTAAGGCCACCACCTCCTCATACCCTGTCCCCTCCCAGCTCTGACACTCATTATTCAAAGGCCCCTCCCTGCTCTGACACTCCCTCTTCTGAGGGCCCTCCCAGCTCTGGCATTTCTTGTTCTGCCTCCCCAACTGGCACTGACACTCCCTGTTCTAAGACCCCTCCCTGCTCTGACATCCTGTGTTCTAAGGCCCTTCCCAGCTCTGACACTACCTGTTCTATGGCCCCTCTCAGCTCTGACATTCTGTGTTCTCAGACCCCTCCCAGCTCTGACACTCCCTGTTCTAAGGCCCCTCCCAGCTCTGACACACACTCTTCTGAGGCTCTTGCCAGCTCTGACATTTTGATTCCAAGGCTGCTCTCAGCTCTGTCACTCCCTTTTCTAAAGCTCCTCCCAGCTCTGACACTCATTATTCTAAGGCTCCTCTCAGTTGTGATTCTCAATGTTGTAAGACCCTGCCCACTTCTCTAAGGACCCTCCCAGCTCTGTCAGTCCCTATTCTCAGGCTCCTCCCAGCTCTGACATCTGGGTTCTAAGTCCCCTGCCAGCTCTGACATTGTCTGTTTTAAGGCCCACCAAACTCTGACATTCTGTGTTCTGAGGACCCTCCCACCTCTGATATTCTGTGTTTTAAGTCCTCTCCTAGCTTTAATATTCTGTATTCTAAGGCCTCTCCCAGCTCTTACATTCTTTGTTCTAAGGCTCCTCCTCCTCTGACATTCTGTGTTCTAAGCCCCTCTCACCTCTGACATTCTGTGCTCCAAAGACCCAGCATCTCTGATATTCTGTGTTCTAAGGACCCACCCACCTCTCATATTCTGTATTTAAGGCCCCCATTAAAGCTCTTGCCTTTCTGTGTTCTAAGTTCTAAGGCCCCTCCAACCTCAGTCATTCTACGTTCTAAGCCCCCCCCCACTATTGCATTCTGTGTTCTAAGGCCCCTACCAGGTCTGACATTGTGTGTTCTTTGGCCCCTCCCAGCTCTTACACTCTCTATTCTAAGGCTATTTCCACCTCTGACAATCCCTGTTCTAATGCCCCTCCTAGCTCTGATATTCTGTGTTCTAAGGCCCATCCCAGCTTTGACATTCTGTCTTCTAAGTGCCCCCTGCTCTGACATTCTGTGTTCGAAGACTGCTCCCAGGACTGATATTCTGTGTTCCAAGGCCCCTCACAGGTCTGACATTCTGTGTTCTAAGGACCCCACCACCTCTGAAATGTTGTGTTCTAAGGCCCCTCTTAGCTTTAATATTCTGTATTCTAAGCCCCTCTTAACTCTGTCATTCTATGCTCGAAGGACCCACCATTTCTGATATTCTGTATTTAAGGCCCCTCCAACCTCAGTCATTCTGCATTCTAAGCCCCCCCCCACTATGAAATTCTGTGTTCTAAGGCCCCTTACACCTCTGATATTCTGTGTTCAAAGGAGCCTCCCAGGTCTGCCATTCTGAGTTCTATGGCCCCTCTCAGATCTGATATTCTGTTTTGTAAGGCCCATCCCACCTCTGACATTTCGTGTTCCAAGGCCCATCTCAGGTCTGCCATTCTGTGTTCTAAGGCTCCTCCCAGCTGTGTTCTATGGCCCCTCCCATCTCTGACATTCTGTATTCTAAGGCTCCTCCCAGCTCTGATCCTCTGTCTTAGAAGGTACCTCACACCTTTGACATTCTGGGTTCTAAGTCTCCTCCCAGCTCTGACATTCAGAGTTCTAAAGCCACTCCTAGTTCTGACACTCCCTGTTCTAAGGTCCCTCTCAGCTCTGACATTCTGGGTTCTAAGGCCCCTCCCACTTCTGACATTCTGGGTTCTAAGTCCCACCCACCTGTCACACTCTGTGATGTAAAGCCCCTCCCATGTCTATCATTCTGTGTTCTAAAGCCCCTCCTACCTGCAACTCTCTGTGTTCTAAGGCTCCTCCCACCTCTCTCCTTCTGTATTCTAATGCCTGTCCCTGCTTTTATATTTTGTGTTCTAAACTCCACCCACTTGTCACACTCTGTCATGTAAGGCCCCTC
>NW_025368898.1:0-4227 GCF_016433145.1 Gracilinanus agilis | reverse complement strand
TATAAATATAAAATATAAAACTCCAGGCTAGGTATTCTTATCCATTTCACTACTTAGGTACAAACAGAAATCTCAAATGGAAGTAGGAGACTTCTGTCTCTAGCAGTCAAACATTACCCCCCTCTACTGTCGCCTTACCCTCAACACACACTCAACTAAATACATTGGATGTCAATAAGAAATTGAAAGCAAAAAATAAAAGTGGTATAGTATATGTTGAAACTTATACTAAAACAGTCAGTGAAATCTTGATGGATGATTATACACAGACAGGATATTGAGAAAGAAGAATAGATAGCACCATCCAGGTGAAAGTCCAGGGACTAACTGCCAACTCAGCCAGTCACTCACCCAAAGTTCTGGAATCCTTGCTCTCTGCTTTTTGCCTGTGACCTTCACTTTCCTAATTTCACTACAACACAGTTTAGTTAACAACACCATGTTTGTTTCATAGAAGGAGTTTGGGAAAACTCCTTCTTTACCCATTATTTCAAATAATTTCTTTAATATTAGAATCCTTAGATCCTTAAATGTTTGGTAGAATTCACTTGTAAATCTGTCTAATCCTGATGCTTTTTTCTTCAGAAGTACATGTATCATTTGTTAGATTTCTTTTACGAAGTAAGTTAATTTAGGTATTCTATTTCTTGCTCTGTTAATCAAAGCAATTTATTTTTGTAATCATTCTTCTATTTCCCTTTCATTGTTAAATGTTTTCATGTAATTGAGCAAAATAATTTCTAATAATTGTTTTCATTCTATCTTTAATGGCAATCTCTTCACCCTTTTCATCTTTAATGCTAATGATTTGGGTTTCTTCTCTCTTTTTCATATAAGATTAACCAATAGTTTACTAATTTTGTTGATTTTTAAATAAAACTAACTCCTAGATTTATTTATTGATTCAATGGTTTTCTTATATTCAATTTTATTGATCCCACCTTTAATTTTTAAGACTTCTAACTTGGGGCTATTTTTTTTAATTGCATTCCCAACATATTGATCTTTCTCCTCTCTTTTTATTAATGTTAGTATTTAGAGACATACATTTCATTCTAATTCCTATTTTTGATATATCCCATAGTTTTTGGTATGTTGTCTCATGATTATTAATTTCTTTAATGAAATTATTTGTTGTTTCAATAATTCATTCTTTAATCACCTCATTCTTTATGAATGTTATTTAGTCTCTAATTACATTTTAATTTTTATTTCTATGGTCCCTTATTATATACATTTTTATTGCATTATGGCCTGAAAAGGTTGCATTTAATATTTTTCTTTTCTATATTTAAGTATAATAATTTTTAGCCCTAATATATGGTCAATTTTTGTGAAGGTGCCATGTACTAAAGTGACTAAATGTTCATACCCTTGTACTCAGAGGTTCTACTGTTCATCACATATTCCAGGAGTGTCAATGACAAAAAACAATGGGTTGATGTATACCAAAAAGAGTTAACAGGACATTTTTAGTTGCAAATGATTGAAAAAAATAACAGTCATCTATTTATTGTGATGTGATTGTGATAGAAAATGACTGCACAATAAGAAATGATAAATGTATATACATGTCTTTTCCCCTAAAGAAACATAAACTTCTTGAGGACAGGACCTGTTTTATTTTGTCTTCATGTCTTTGATACCTTGCTAAGGATCTGACAGATAGTAAGTGCTTAATAAGCAATGATTGATTATCATCCTATTTGCTAGATAATGATTAGACATGGGGCAAGAGAATTATCAAAAGTAAAGTAGTTCCAAATTGCCAGCAGAATGGTTTGACCAGTTCACAACTCCACCAGCAATGCATTAATGTCCCAGTTTTGCCACATCCCCTCCAGCATTCATTACTCTCCCCTTCTTTCATTTTAGCAAATCTGCAAGGTGTGAGGTGATACCTCAGAGTAGTTTTGATTTGCATTTCTCTAATTATTAGAGATTTAGAACACTTTCTCATGAGCTTATTGATACTTTTGATTTCTTTATCTGAAAATTGCCTATTCATGTCTCTTGCCCATTTATCAATTGGAGAATGGCTTGATTTTTTATACAATTGGTTTAACTCCTTGTATATTTGAGTAAACTATTCTCAAAGGGCTATAAAAGAATGCCTGCCCTTTGATCCAGCCATACCATTGTTGGGTTTGTACCCCAAAGAGATCAGAGATGAACAGACTTGTATGAAAATATTTATAGCTGAGCTTTTTGTGGTGACAAAAAACTGGAAAATGGGGGAATGCCCTTCAATTAGGGAATGGCTGAACAAATTGTGATATATGCTGGTGATGGAATACTATTGTGCTCAAAGGAATAATAAACTGGAGGAATTCCATGTGAACTGGAAAGACCTCCAGGAATTGATGCAGAGTGAAAGGAGCAGAGCCAGAAGAACATTGTACATAGAGACCAATACACTGTGGTAAAATAGAATATAATGGACTTCTGTACTAGAAGCAATGCAATGACCCAGGACAATTCTAAAGGACTTATGGAAAAGAACACTACCCACATTCAGAGGAAGAACTACAGGAGTGGAAACAGAAGAAAAACAACTGCTTGAACACATGGGTTGAGGCAGACATGATTGGGGTGTAGACTTGAAATGCAACTATCAACAATTTGGAAATAGGTCTTGATCAATGACACATGTTAAAACCAGTGGAAATGCACATCAGCTATTGGGAGGGGGGAGGTCGGGGGGTGAAGGGGAAAGTAAGATCATGAATTATGTAACCATATTAACTTTCCTAAAAAATAAATATTAATAAATGTGTAAAAAATAAATGAGAAAACAGCAACAACAAAAAAAGGAAAGTAGTTTTTTCCAGGTTAAGATGGCGGCAGAGTAAGAAGCAGCTCTTAACCTCTCCTGACCGAAACACACAAAACTCCTCAAGGGGACATAAAAACAAGTCCAGATGAACGGAGGAACCCCACAACAGGGCACAGTGTGGAAGGTACGTGGAATCGAGACAGTTCCAGGCTATAAAGGGCTCTCACTAAATCGCGGGCTGAGCAACCACCCCATCCCCACCCCCTCCACACACAAAATCTATAGCTCTGAAGCCAGCTAAAAAGAAATAGAGCAAGTTTGGGGTACCCATTGAGTCATTGGCAGCTCCAGGACCTGTTCCTGAGAGCAGCAAGATTTAGGACCCCAATAAGCCAGAGAACGCAAGCGAAATCTGAGCGCGAGGGCAGAGAGTGGACGCCCAGCGCAGAGCACACAGGCACTGGTGGAGGCGTGGGTGGAGGCAGACACAGCCAGGAACTAAAGCTCTGAAAACCTGAGTGGGGAACCAGTGCAGACGGGTATATGACTGTGGAAGCAGCTCCCTGAGACTTGTAAAGGAACCTCCTGCAGAGGATCAAGCAAGGGGGTCCACTAGGGGGCTTGACCTTGGAAAAAACCAGAACTCAGACCTCAGGTACCAATAGACCGCGGACAGACACTGAGCGCGAGGGTAAACCTGAGAAGCTGCTGGGCTAATGATGGCTACCCAACCTCAGGAAACTCAGAAGAGAAAGAATAACAACAAGAAAAAGAAGCCTTTAACACTTGACAACTTTTACACAGAGAAAATCCAGACAACCGAGCAAACAGAGGAGGAGAACAAACAAGCATCCGGACCCTCCTCAAATAAGGAAAACTCCTCACAAGCTATGGAAGAGTTCAAAACTGAGATTTTGAGGAAAATGGAAGAGATCTGGCAAGAAAATAACTGTTTAAAAGGTAAAATCTTGCAATTGAACACCAGAAATGACCAGATCGAAAAGGAATTCCAGAAGATTATGGCCGAAAACCGAAAGATTATAGCCGAAAATCAATTCCTAAAGGCTAGAATCGAGCAATTGGAAGCTAATGATCTCTCAAGACAACAAGAACAAATAAAACAAAGTCAAAAGACTGAAAAAATAGAAGGAAACATGAAATATCTCAATGAGAGAGTGACAGACCAAGAAAACCGGTCTAGAAGAGACAATTTGAGAATAATTGGTCTTCCAGAAAAACCAGAAATTAATAGAAACCTGGACTCCGTACTAAAAGAAATTATTCAGCAAAATTGCCCTGAAGTACTACAACAAGAGGGCAATATAGACATCAAAAGGATTCATAGAACACCCACTACATTCGACCCAGAGAAGAAATTGGTTAGAAATATTATTGCCAAATTCAAAAGCTTTCAAGCAAAAGAAAAAATCTTACAAGAAGCCAGAAAGAGA
>NW_025368897.1:0-2093 GCF_016433145.1 Gracilinanus agilis | reverse complement strand
TCCTCAGAATGCAGAGGTCCTGTTCAACTGTGATACTCTCTACATTTTAAGGTCCCACTCAGCACTTTCCAGGGTTTCTGGGAGAATCACATGACATAATATAAAGCCCTTTCCAAACATTTGAGCTCTATGTAAATGTAAGATGTTATTACTTACCCTCTAGTTGAAGAACTCATATATGAACACAAGAAAAGTTAAGTTAAATAATGAGACAGGAGATAAACAACAGATGATATCATAAGGCAGCACATGCCCATGACTCTGCAGATGACTCCCAAATTGCCATCTCTCATCCTCCTCTTTCCTCAGAGTTGAAGTCCTGTATCACCAACTGCCTCTTAGATATCTCCAATTGCACATCCCAGGGCTCTTCCAACTCAAATTTGTCTAAAATAGGATTCATCATCTCTCTATGAAAACCTCATTAATAATATAGGAATTAGGGGAACTCCTAATTTCTTTATTACTATTGAGAGGGCAACCACTCTTCCAGTTGTCCAGGTTCACAAACCTGGTGTTCTCTGTTGTCATCGCTGTCCTCATTCTGCTCTCACTCCCATCCTTCCTATTTTCCCACTCACACCATAACCATCTAAATTCAACTCTTTTCACGGGGAACCACTGCAATGTCCTCCTCACTGGTTTATCAGCTTCTAGGCTTCTTCTTTGTTATGAAATTGATTTGCCTACAGCACAGGTCTTATCCTCTCTCACTCAAAAGTTCCAGTGACTCCTAATCACCTCCAAGATCATAAATACATACTCCTCTGTTAACTATTTTAAGTTCCCTACAATCCGGCTGAGCCTCCTAGATCATCTCCATATAATGTTACCCCCACTCACTCAAAACAACTAACTGACAAAAAAGAGGACTTAAACAAAATGCAGTCAGTTGGGCTAAGTTGACTAGTTATTCTTATTACTTTATTAAGGAAATAAAACCTATTCTCACTACATATGCTTCCCCTAGGAACCTAGGACTCCACCTCTGGAACCACCATGGGCTCAGCTAGATGACCTATTAGCTTATCTTGCCCATGACGACATGTCCACTCCACTTCCTGGCACCTCCATGCCATCTTGGAGCTCCTTTCCTTCCTGTTCACCTTTATAGATTGTCTTTCCTCGTTAGAACTGAATTTCCTTGAGGGCACAGACTGCTGAGTTCACTTGCATTGGTATCACAGCGATTACCACAGTGCCTCAGACATAGTAGGTGCTTAATAAATACTCTCTACTCTCCATGCACTCTATGACCCAGTCAAACCTCTGTGCACTTCCGTCCAGGCTGTCTTCTGTGCCTGGAATAATCTGACTCCTCACCTCTGCCCCTCAAAACCCCTACGTATCCTCAAGGCTTTGATAAGTTCTTCCTCCTTCCAGAGGCCTTTCCTAATGCCCCAAGCTCTGAGTTATTCTTCTTTAGTTTGCATTGATTTTTTCCTATTTCTTACTTACTTATTGACATACATACCTAAAGAATGTAAGCTCTATGAGGCCAGGAACTGTTTCATTATCCCCTTTGCAGCCCCAGCATCTTGTCCAGTCTTAAATGACTAGTAGGTGCTTAAATGTATGTAAATGGAATTAGCTCACCCCACATTCATAGTTAAAACTCTAGCCATCAGAGATAATGTCATCCCCACCTCCCTTAGTGGGGAGGGGAGATGAGTTACCCACACGTGACAATAAGTAACAAATCAAGAATAGTGTTGAGGCTACCATTTGTCCACTTGAATTAGAGGTGGACCTCCAGGAAGTGACAGAAGGTGCTATCTTTCAAATATGATGGTAAAATTCCTGTTCAGCAGTTCGGGCTTTGAACTTGGTGCTGAAGGATCTTGGCTGAGACTTCAGGCAGCTTTCCCTCAGAATTGTCATGTGGGTAAGGTAGGCTGACTTCCTTTGGCCTACCTTCTTGTTCCCAGAGTCTTTGCCTCAAGGAGGCTTCTTTGCCTCTCTAATTGCTAAGGCCTTGTGGCCAGTAGCCTAATTTAATTAATCTTTTAATTCACACACGGTCCGGACCTCTGCTGGTCCGGACCAGAGTTTCTCTCTCTCTCTCTCTCTCTCTCTCTCTCTCTCTCTCTCTC
>NW_025368896.1:0-7023 GCF_016433145.1 Gracilinanus agilis | reverse complement strand
GATGGGTGGAAAAGAGGCCCTTAAGGAAATGGAATACCTTAAAGTAAATTAAGCAAAAATAACTCAGGTCAAAATATAGTTTTAAGAGAGGAGAGAAACAACCAAACAAAAACACACATTTAAGCAGAAGAAAAGCACTAACAGAAACAAAAGGAGAAAAATGTGAATAAATCTAATAAATGTAAATATTGATGGATTAAGCAATTCAATAAAGACAGATTAGCTAAGAAAAAAAACAAAACAGTTGACAATAAGGAAAACACTTAAAAAGCAAAAACATATAGAAATCAAAAATAAACTACTAGAACAAAATCTGTGCCTTAAATAAATTACAAAACGCAGGCATTGCAATCATTCTATCCAGGATACAACTAAAGCAGTAACTGAGAAAATTATGTTCTAAAAATTAATATTAAAATACGCACTTTTTTAATTGAAAAGCCAACAAATAAACAAACCCCAAATAAGCAAGCAAGCCTAAATAGAATATAAGGGGAAATGAATAAGAAATGGAGATGTAAACAACATTACTATGAAAAAATAAACAAAACTTAAAATTAATTCTCTGAAAGAAGAAAAAATCATAATTCTTTAGCCAAAGTGATTAAAAAGACAAAAAAACTCAAATCAATAAAACAGCAAATAAATGATTGGAAATCCAAATAAAAACAGAAAAAAAAGAATTTACAGAATTTACACACTTATATACTAGCATAACTGAGAACTCAAGAAAAAATAATCACCTTTAAAAATATAAGATAACTATAATTAAAGAAATGCAAATAGAAATCTTAAATAATCTTATCACAGAAAAGGAAGAAGAGCAAATTGTAAAGGCCACTATCAAAGGTGATGGTGAAGGGTTCTCTTGACATTTTAAAGGACAACCAATATCAATAATAAATAAATTATTCTCAAAAATTGTAAAAGTTTTCAGCCTATTTGGGGAAATAATGTACATACATGTACATACAAATTTATATAACCTCTAACTTTAAGGAATTTATATTCTACTGGTTCCTGTGAGATACCATACATACAACTAAACAAAATTAATTTGTAATGCTCATTTGCATGAAAATTCCATTTTTTTAACATCAGTATTTTTCTAGTAAAAAGTGTTTTTTCTATGTGGATGATTTGGCTGAGAATCTTAGAAAAATATAACATGAAAAATCAGAACTGAGGATTATCCAATGAGTAATTTTGCAATGCATGGTTCACAAAGTAGGTTTTATCTTATTAGAAATGATTACAGATTACTCAAATTGATTACACTGTGAATCCATTGAAATATTTTTCCACCCATGAAAAAAAAGTGCAAGATCTCTCAAATACTGAGATACTGAAAGATAGTAATGATATGGAAAGGGAACTAACTGGATTTGGAGCCACAGCAAATGGATGTGGATGCAGAATATGCTAGTAAGCACCTGTATGAATTTAAGAAATTTGCTTCAACTCTCTGGGAGTCTTGGGTCATTTATGAAATTAGGATCTCAGACTCAATTATCTCTACTCCAAAATATTATTATTGTTGCCTATATCTGAATCACTAATCCAAAATATTTGCACATATATAAAGATTTGCATCTTTGCATATCAATTATAACATGTACTTTTTTGTTTTCCACTAAAATTATAAACTAGCTATGTGACCCTGATAAACTCATAGACTCTTCTTTTATTTTCTTTACAGTATAATAGGGAGAATAATAATTCCTTCCCTCCATGATTGTTGTCAATATTAATTGATATAATATTTGTACAGTTCTTTGAAAAAGTGCTATATAAAAGTCAGTTATAATTATTAATATATTAGAAAATTTATAAACTTGTCTATAGTTTGTGTTGACTTTATTAACTGAAATTCCATCCCGGAATATGAGGTATCACCTCACACCTAGCAGACTGGCTAAAATGAAAGAAGGGGAGAGTAATGAATGCTGGAGGGGATGTGGCCAAATTGGGACATTCATGCATTGCTGGTGGAGTTGTGAACTGATCCAACCCTTCTGGCTGGCAATTTGGAACTATGCTCAAAGGGCTATAAAAGAATGCCTGCCCTTTGATCCAGCCACACCACTGCTGAGTTTGTACCCCAAAGAGATCATAGATAAACAGACTTATACAAAAATATTTATAGCCGCACTTTTTGTGGTGGCAAAAAACT
Source organism: Gracilinanus agilis (assembly GCF_016433145.1). NCBI lineage: Eukaryota > Metazoa > Chordata > Mammalia > Didelphimorphia > Didelphidae > Gracilinanus > Gracilinanus agilis. Next base: position 4,850 of record NW_025368896.1, on the reverse strand, counting down.
GGGAAATGAGGGTATGTCCTTCACTTGGGGAATGGCTTAACAAATTGTGGTATATGCTAGTGATGGAATACTATTGTGCTCAAAGGAATAATAAACTGGAGGAATCCCATGTGAACTGGAAAGACCTCCAGGAATTCTTGCAGAGTGAAAGGAGCAGAGCCAGAAGAACATGTACACAGAGACCAATACACTGTGGTAAAATAGAATGTAATGGACTTCAGTGGTAGCAGCAATGCAATGAACCAGGGCAGTTCTGAGGGACTTATAGTAAAGAACACTACCCACATTCAGAGGAAGAACTGCAGGAGTGGAAACACAGAAGAAAAGCAACTGCTTGAACATGTGAGTTGAGGCAGACAATGATTGGGGATGTATACTCAAAACTACCACACCAATGCAACTATCAACAATTTGGAAATAGGTCTTGATCAATGACACATGTTAAAACCAGTGGAAATACACATCAGCCATGGAGGGGGGAGCTCAGGGGGTGAAGGGGAAAGTAAGAGCATGAATTATGTAAGCATGTTAACTATTCTAAAAAATAAATATTAATAAATGTTTTAAAAAATTGTAGGAGCCTATACTGGTACATATAAAAAGATAGTTTTCTGATTTAGAAACTGAGTTTCTATGATTCTAATTAGTCCCATTTTGTTTTGAGATTTAAATTATTTGAGATTTATAATTGGTTATTGATAGCATAGTTAATGCAACAAGAAATGAAGTCTCACATAAAGAATAATAAGTGACTGACTCGATCTCTTCTCTAATATGTTATTGAATTTTCAGTTATGTAATACTAAATCATTCGGTAATCTGTACACAGAATATAATGGAAATCACTGAGGAAATTATTTTGGGAATCTTAAATAGTACTACCCCTGGAACTGGTCATGGTAAATTGGGAGAGATATACCTACTATCTATTGATATATTAATTCATGAATAGAACAATAATTCTAAATCTTGTTGCAAATATGTTGAAGGAACTGATGAGGCATTGTGACTAAGAGAGAACTAGGTCAAAAGATTGGGGAGATCTTAGTTCCAAGACTCTGGTGTTTCTTAGGGGTGGACATGTCAATATGGGCAAACCATTTAATGTCTCTTACACTGAGTTTGTTAATATGTGAAATGGAAAGAATATTATCTATTATGTCTGTAGGATTGCTATAATGAGGAGAAAATGAGAAATTATTTGCAGAATTTAAGACCTGATATATGTATTAGTGATTTTTCTTCTTGTGTGGAATAGAATTTCAAGTACCATTTGTGAACAAGTGCTTTTTCAGATATCAAGTGGATAGCCAGACAAGTCACTTTTGAAATAGATTGAGACTGGGCAGTTTTGACCTGAAAGACTATTGTTGTGTTATAAGTGCAGAACACAGGAGAGCTATTCATGAGAAAGGGCTTCATGTGTTGGGAAAGGACCATGAAAAATATTATTAGAATGAATTGGAGCCACTAGATCTAGACTATAAAGAAATAATCACTCAAACTATACGTCTTAAGATTTTTGAGCTATGCTATGAAGTGACTTTATGCATAATTTAGTTTTCCTACTTATGCTATTGACTCTGTCTATTTTATGGTTGTTTTCTGTGTTCAAGATTATTATTTCCCTCTAAAATTCTTATAAAGTACTATAAATTCTCTCCCAGTCATTTTTCTTTCTACAAGAATATTTATGTTTTGATTGTGCCTATTTTTAAGGACATTTCCATTCCAGATTCAGTTTTGATATCCATTCTGTTATCCTCCTCCATTTTATGAGTAAGTTCATCCCATTTACATTCATATCTGATTATTAATTGTGTATTTCCTATCAATAATAATTACATTATTATCTTCTCCTTTCAAGAGAAGAAGATGGTGAAAGAAAAGGAATATCACCTACAGTAGATACCTATAAATGAAGTAGTTTTATCTCACTGCTATATTCCTCCTCTGATCACTCAGTCCACAATCCAGTTAATGATTCTGAATCTTTTGGTATCCATATTATGTCAAATAGTTAAAATTCATTTAATTTCTGACTGTTCCCTTTTTGACCCAATCTTCTTTCTTAATTCTACCTCTCTCCCTTATCTTTTCTCAAAATTCTCCTTCAATGTTTATATGATCTTTTTGCATATTACAAATGTACAAAAATATTAACTTCTCCCTTCTTTCCCATTTTTTCTTGGTGTATTCATTCTCCCTCCCTTTTCTTTTTTTGCTTAAAACTTAGAATACAAAAAAATAAAACAGCAATCCCCCTAATTCATCTTGCTTAACTGCTTTGGCTCCAAAGTGAGCATCCAGGGCATTGGCATCAAGCTTTTAGAAGATCCCTGACAAGCATGTATTGTCCACCCTTGCCACACTGTGCAGTGAGGCATGAGAGCAGACTCAATTCCTATTCCTATAAGTTATTTGTTTTTTAAATACTCACCTATTGTCTTAGAATCAATACTGAGTATCAATTCCAAGGCAGAAGAGAGGTAAGGACTAGCCAATTAGGATTAAGTGACTTGCCCAAGATCACACAACTAAGAAGTCTATTACATCAGATTTGAACCTCCCATCTCCAGGCCTTGTTCTCTACCCACAGACGTACTTAACTGCCCCCAAAGCCCTCATTTGAATGGGAGATTTTTATTGTGATTGTCATGGAGTAGTTTCAGTCATATATTATTCTTTGTGATCTCATTTGGGGTTTTCTTGACAAAGGTAATGGAGTGGTTTGCCATTTCCTTTTCCAACCCATTTTATAGATGAGAAAACCAAGGCCACCAGAGTTAAGAGACTTTCAGCAGGTCCCATAGCCAGTCTGAGACTGAGCCCTGGCTCTCTCTTCACTACACCAATTATCTGCCCCTATTCTTATAAACTGTTACACCTTCTTATTACTTTCCCTTTTTTTCTAGATTTTAGTTGAACCCTTGTATTTTCTCTAGATTACATTTCCTGAGAACACCAACATTGAAAACCTTAGAAATTTAAAAGAAAGGATATGTACACATTTCAAAGACAGAAAAAAGAGATAACTCATTTACATTTCCACCACAGAGTTAGACAAGAGGAAACCAAGATCAAAGCAGTAATGGCAGTGTTACTAAAAGAAAGGACAAGAAAATAGGAACATAGGGACTTGATTCCTAGGCAGGAAATGTCCAATACATGCTAAAAATTTCCTGTGGACCTACAAATATTACTCATAAGATGTCCTCAACTTATAGTCAACTAGAAATACTGGAAAATTCATGGAACTCTAAAAACATATCTTCCATAATACAGGATTATTTTTCACCTGGAGGAATCTTAGAAAAGTCTGTTTTGTAACAGTAAATTTCACAGGAAAAAATGACTTGAACATTTTCCAAGCACACTTTGTTTCTGTTTCTCCCTTTGGGAAAATATCCTGCTATATTTCGTAGAGATGTATTTCAAGAGAATGGACATACAGTGCCCAAAATAACTGAAAGCATCTTTTTTCTGTCCTAGAATTTCTTCAAGATATATTTCCCTTTGAATGATTAACTCAATATTTAGTTGCTAAAGGTTCTAAATATTATCCATCACTGATCTTTCAGAGCAACTACGGAGGAAAATTGTCATCTCTGATTTAGTTTTCCTTCACACAATCACATATTGTCCCTTGGTTTTAAATTAGAAGCAACTATCAGTCAGAATTTCATCTTCCTCCATGCTCCTCTGGATCTTTTTTTGGTATGAATTAAACTATGTTAGGAACAGGAGAGGAAGGAAAGAGTCATCTGTGTATGAATTATTTTGAATTGCCTTTATTTCATTCTCAAGGTGGGGAGAAATTGATAAATAATGCAAATGATTTATAGGGTCATTTTAAAAATAACCCCAACCCCTCCTCCCTACTACACACACACACACACACACACACACACACACACACACACACACACATCTATACATTTGTCTTGGATCTTGATCAAAGAAAACACTGAAAGAGATAAATATTTAAAATTTTTTAAAGATCACCTAATTTGGAGAGGATATAATCTTTTGTTCACCCATGTACCAAGCTATGTATACTATACTTTATTAAGTTGAATGTCTATACAAGAAAGGATGGAAGGAAGGTAGGGAGGGAGGGAAAGAAGGAGGAAGGGAAGGAAGAAGGAAGGGAGAAAGGAAGGAAGGGAGGGAAGGAGGGAGGGAGAGAGGAAAGAAGGAAGGAAAGGAGAGAGGAAGAAAACAAAAGAGAACAGGAAGGAAGAAGGGAAGGAGAGAAGAAGAAAAGAGGGAAGGAAGGAGGGAGGGAGTTAAGGAAGGAAGGTTGAAAGGAAAGAGAGAGGGAAGAAAAAGAGGATAGGAGGGAAGGAAGGAAGAAGGGACTTTATTAAGCACCTAGTAGGTTCCATGTCTTGTGCTAAGTACTCTAAAAATATCCTCACTACAACCTTGAAAAGTAGGTGTTATTATTATTTCCATTTTAGAGTTGAGGAAACTGAGACAAACAAGTTAAGTGACTTGATCAAAGTCACACAGCTAGTAATTGTATGAGGCCAGTTTTACATTCAGTATATTCCTTCCTTAGGTCCAGAGCTCTATGCACTGTGACAACTAGCTGTCTATGTATGTATACTGAATTCTTAGCCAGACATCATCCCCAATGTCCACAAATCTCCTTATTTATCTATATGGAACTGGTCTGAATAAATGACTCACTATGATTTGATTCTGGATTTCCTCATAAGGATTTGGTCCAGGGCATTTTCTCGATCTGTTTGGAGGAGTTTTGAGAGAGGAACTTGTAATGCTTCTTACTACTTCACCATCTTAGCTCCATATTCTTCTAATATATATATTAGAAGAATATATAT
>NW_025368895.1:0-1438 GCF_016433145.1 Gracilinanus agilis | reverse complement strand
GGGCTCCACAGTCTTGATTCTAAGACAGAAGGCAAGGGTTTCCAGAAAAGCAAAGGAAAAAAGTGCTGCCTGGCACATGGCACATGGAGTAGCTGCTCAAAGCTGTTTTTCCCTTCTTCCCTAGGCTGTGAAGAAGTTCTGCAGACTCTAAGGATTCCCAGGAGTGGCCCTAAGCAGCCCTTGATGCTAGAGGGAGAAGAGGAGCCAGCAGCCACAGGTTAGTCTTTGACAGGATGGGAGGCAGCCAAGAGAGAAGTGGGAGCCCCAGGAAGACCATGGTTTTTCTCGGAGGAACTCATGACTAATACAAAATGACTGTCCTGCTGAGTATCCTCCTTAGAAGTCATCCAAATGGTTGAAGGAGGGGGCAAGAGGGGAGGCCTGGTGAGGAAAGGGGTCCACTTAGCGTCCACTCAGCTTTTGTTCACTGTTAAACCAAAAAGACTATCCCAAGCCCCTGTGGTGTGGTTTGAGGTAGGAGTCAGACACAGACCCAATGTCACACAGATTGTCAAGTATTCCAATCCAGGAAAACTTTGAAGCTGTCTAACTTAAATATGCCATTACCACAAGTATCCTCTTTTATGAGATTTATTCGTAATCACAGGAAGCAGAAGAAAGAAAAAGACAAGCCCAGTTTCACAGCCACGTTGGGGGGAAAAAAGAGAAGGAGGGCTAGTGTCACACAAAGATTTGATCTCTAAATGCTGAGAAAGTAACCTGAGAACGAAAGTGGAATACTTGGAGAAATAATGTGTCAAAATTCTCATTCCACAATAATCATTGAAAATGCCGGACTAGACCAAAGAAACCGAAACACACCCAGAGAATCTGAGGCTACAAGAATCCCCTCCCCCCCCCCAAAAGTCAGTTGCAAGGTTTGTTGACCCAAGGATCATGGAACATTGAGCTCTCAATGGGTCCCCTTCTCTTCCCCAACCTCAGGTTCTCCATCCATAAGGTAAGGGCTTTAGAGCTCCGAGGGCACGTTCCACACCAGTAGTCCCATGCTCCCAGGATGTTCAGTGTTTGTATATGTCAAGTTAAAGCCAGAATGGAGCAATCATTTTCCCTATTTAGCCCAACAGAGAGACCTTTAGCCAATTAGGGATGAAACTGTGCAAGAGAGAAGACCTGAGACAGTCTTTGATGAAATCTACTCTATGTGATATACTTCATTCTCTTTCTCACTGCATTTGTCCTCCATTGCCTTTGTAGCCCCACCAAACCCTCCAAGACAAAGAGGAGAGAATTCGCCAGAACTCATTCATTAGGATCTGGCACTGAAAAAGGAGAGATTATGTGTGTCTTGTTGAAATGCTGGATGAGAGGGTCAGGAAGAGCGTGTGAACCAATATTTAGAGCCATAGCAAGGGAGTCAACATAAAGGAGGCCAGCTCCATTGAGAGAGAGAGAGGGAGATAAAGAGACCAAATGC
>NW_025368894.1:0-1032 GCF_016433145.1 Gracilinanus agilis | reverse complement strand
AAATATTTTTTGAGCGCTCACTAGTGGCCTCTGGTAGCTAAGTGGCCACACTACAAGAGGGCGGGGTAAGGGGCGTGGTTAGGGCAGGGGGTGGGACTAAGGGGCGTGGCTGTGTTTGCCAGAAACCAAAATGGAGGCTGTGGCTACAAAACAGGGCGGGCTTTGTAAGGGGCCTAAAAGGGGTCACAGGTGGAAACTGGGAGTTGAGGTGGTGACGTCACTTTCTGAAACGCAAGTTGGGGCAGGGAGGGAGCCAGGAGGCAGGCTGGGGTAGCTGAAAAAGGTCAGGAGCTCCCCAGGCCAAGGCAAAGAGCCCGGCAGAGGTTGGGGCGCCTGCGAGGAACAGGGGCTCCCCCTGGCTCTGGCGCTGGCAGAGGGACTCCTTTCAACTTAGCAGTCGCGGAAGAAGGGGCAGAAGCAGGGATGGGCGCTGCGGCTCCGCCAGGAGGTGGGCAGGCTGCACGGGCTGGCAGTGGCTGAAGGCAGCGTGTGGCAGCGGGAGGCAGCGGGAGCCCCTTAAGCCAGGCGGAGCCCCAAAGGCTTGAAAGCGGCGGAGCGTGGGGCAGCCCCGGCGGAAGCGGGGAGCTCTGGGAAAGCCTGCTGGAGGCTTGGTGGGCGAGCTGGGAAACTAGTTCTGCTGGGATCTGAGGTGAGGTTCTGGGATCCTGCGTGAGTCGCCAATTGTAGGTTTTAAAATTAATATTCTATGCCGCCAAAGTAGGATATTTATAAGGATTTATTAATATTAACTTAGACAGCTAGAGAGACCCGGGGAGCCTTTCCCACTCACCCCACGTGGAAGAGAGGTTCCGCCCACCAGGACAGGTCAGCACTCCATTCATGTTCAAGAGAGGGGCCGTGGCAAGGCAAACCCCAATTAAATACAGACCACTTAGTAGGCAGGTATGCGCAAGGCTAAAGGAATTGTGGGTAATACAGAAAGGAAGTTTGGGTAATGTAGTTCCAGATGTCCAAGACTTTCCAACCATTCAGAGGGAAGGAAGAAAACAGAAAGGAAGGAAGGAAGGAAGG
>NW_025368893.1:0-1023 GCF_016433145.1 Gracilinanus agilis | reverse complement strand
CTGGGTATTCTTCTGTAGCTATAGCAGCGGTATAACCAGAATCTACTAGTATTCCTCCTAAATAAACTAAAAAACCCACTAATCCTAAAAATGCATCTTCTAAACTTACTACCATTGCACAACCTAACCTGCCACCAGCAACCAAACTCAATTGCCCCTATACGGGAGAAGGTTTAGAAGCAAAAACCACAAACCCCAAAATTAATAGCAAAGAAATAAAAAATTATTATCATTATCATTATTATTATTTTAGCATGGATTCTACCCATAACCCATGGCATGAAAAACCATGGTTGTATTTCAACCACAAAAATCTAATGACCAACCTATGAAAAACCCACCCACTTATAGAAATCATTAACCACTTCTTCACTGATCTACCAGCACCATCTAATGTTTCAGCTTGATGAAACTTGGGATCTCTCTTAGGTATGTGCTTCATTGTTCACATTCTGACAGGCCTTTTCCTAGCCATACCTTATACATCAGACACACTAAGTGCCTTCTCATCACTAGCACATGTTTGCAGAGACATAAACTATGGGTGACTTATTCGAAACCTCCACGCCAGGGGAGCATCCATATTCTTTATATGCTTCTTTCCTCACACAGGCCGAGCTATTTATTATGGATCCCATTTATTTCAAGAAACTTGAAACATCGCAGTAATCCTCTTACTTACCGTTACAGTAACCACATTTGTTGGATACGTGCTCCCACGAGGACAAATATCATTTGAGGGGCTACAGTAATTACAAATCTTCTCTCGGCTATTCCCTCCATTGGTAGCACATTAGTCCAATGAATTTGAGGTGGCTTCTCCATAGATAAGGCTACACTAACCCGATTCTTTGCCTGCCACTTTATCCTACCATTCATTATCTTAGCTCTAGTAATGGCTCACCTATTATTCCTACGTGAAACAGGCTCCAACAATGAGGCAGGTATTAATCCTGATGCAGGTAAAATTCCATTCTATTATACCATTAAAGGTGCCTTAGAGTTAATTCTCACAATTCTAGT
>NW_025368892.1:0-1007 GCF_016433145.1 Gracilinanus agilis | reverse complement strand
GTCAAGTCCTGAGGCTCACTTGGAAATGGAAAATGGCAGCACAGGGTAACTTATAGGAACTGTATAAAGATTGTCTTCTCCATTCTTTTCATAATGTTGCTCTGGTTGGAGGAAGGAGGTTTCGGGTTAAGATGATGGCAGAGTAAAAAGCAGCTGCTTAACCTCTCCTAACTGAAACATATAGGACTCCTCAAAAAGACATAAAAACAAATCCAGAGGAACGAAGGGACCTCACAACAGGGCTCAGCATTGGAGGTACATAGAATTGGGATATTTCCATGCTATAAAGGGGGGAAAAAGATCCTGAGCACAGGAGCGGACCTTGAAGTGGGGACCCAGTGCAGAGGGGTACACGACTGTAAGAACAGTGTCCTGAGACTGTTAAAGGAGCCTCAGACAGAGGAACGAGCAAGGGGACCACTAGGAGGCTTGAACCTGAGAATAACTAGACCTGAGACTTCAGGAGCCCAAAGAGTGCAGACAGACCCTGGGTATGAGGATAAACCCAAGAGGATGCAGGACTAACAATGGCAAGTCAGAGACAAGAACCCCAAAAGAGAAAGATCATCAAGAAGAAGTCTGTAACACTCAACAACTTGTACACAGAGAAAATCCAGACAACAGAGCAAACAGCAGAGGAGAACAAAAAAGTAATCACAAACAAACCTTCCCAAAATAATGAAAACTGGTCACAAGCTATTGAAGAGTTCAAATCTGAAATGATGAGACAGATGGAAGAGATCTGGCAAGAAAATAACAGTTTAAAAGGCAGAATTTCACAACTGGAAAGTGAGGCAAGTCAATTGAAGACCAGAAATGACCAGATTGAAAAGGAAAACCAAAAGATTATAGCCGAAAATGAGCCCCTAAAGGCTAGAATTGAGCAATTAGAAGTTAATGATCTCTCAAGTATGGAAGAAGAAATAAAACAAAGTCAAAAGACTGATAAAATAGGAGGAAACATGAAATATCTCAATGAGAAAGTGACAGATCAAGAAAACAGGGCT